>NW_022279559.1:0-190014 GCF_000004075.3 Cucumis sativus | reverse complement strand
TTTTATTTGTTTATTTATAGTAAGTTATCTTTAAATAAAAAATGTATATTTTTAAGCACTGTTTTTTAATTACATGGAAAGATTTGCTAATTGAATTGAATATTTAATCAAAATTAAAACAATATAAACGTCTTTTTACTACTATTTCCACAAGGTAAGTAACCAAAGTTTAAGAATAAAAAATAAACCTAAAATTGTTATTGGTATAATTAGGGAGTAGAAAGAGTAATATATAGTAGAAAGTAATACGAATAAAATGAATGTATAAATTTTAGAAAAAAGAATAATAAGGATAATGAATAAATGATATTGTGAATGTGATTTTGGTAGAATGGAGGTTGCAAAAGGCATTGTGATATTTATTAGGATTTTATGTGCTGTTGGGGTTGTATGATCTCCCCTCCTCTCTTTTAAGTCAATCTATTAAGTGAGAAAGGAAAAATGGGTTGTAGAGGTTTGGAAATAAGGTTAAGTAGTGTTGAGATGGTTTGAGTGAATTGTAGCATTGGTTTGATTTAGGTGTTTATAAAAGTCATTTTGTTTGTAGTTAAATAATGAATAAGAATACATCCTTTGAGTGGCACCTACATAGACAAAATTACATTGTTGAGCAAAAAAGAAAGGAAAGGAAATCTTGGAAACTAACCGTCATCCAACCAACTGTAGATAGGGAAGTTGGAGTAGGAGAGATAAAAGAAAAAAACTCGGGAACTTTCGGTTACTAAAGGGATGGGACCCGGAAGAGGAATAGCCACGCGTCGTTGGAGGGGACCCACCCCCCGAAGTACCAAGTTGGTTGGTTGGATGTGCGACACGTGTGGGAGCCCACCAGTCTTTGATCTTTCATCTCCTCTCCCCTCCCCACCTCCACCACCCTTCGCCCTTCACCTTATCCTCGGTGGCTCCTACCACTCCCACTCCCACTCCCCCATCTCCTTTTCTCTCCATACGTACTTACAAATATTTCCATTCTTCTTTCTATTTATGATTTTTTTCCTTTTTTTTTTTTTTAATTTTATTTCCCTTTTAATTACTATACATTTTTAGTCCATATGCCTCTCCTTTTGTCCCCATCTTCTTTTGTTTCTTTTTTCTCTCACACTAAAACCATTTTTTTTTTTTTAGTTTTAAAACAATATATGAACCAACTCTCATCAACTCTTAATTAAATGGATCTTTGAGATAAACAAGTATAGTTAAATAATATTATGGAATTTTCATATGAGTAAAATTATAAAGCATTTAGAAATGAATTGGGATCATTTTTATGACTTACTATAATATATTCTGATGTGGAGATTTTGGAAATAGATTCCAAAAGAATCTTCATGTCAAACCCAATGACTTCAAAGTTTGTGATTTTTCAATTTTTATTTTTCCTCCCTCAATAAATTATTTGGAGTTAAATTCCCCTTTTCGTTTCTTTTATTTTCTTTCTTTTTATTTTTCTCAAAATAAATAAAGATTTGATGATTCAACGTTAGGATACAAATTCTTGATATATATATATATGTATGATATTATTCTTAAAGCTAAATGAAAATGCATGCATGAACCCACATATGTATATATATTAATTAAATAAAGAAAAAAAAAAGAATGAGATATGAGATTCTATATACATTCATAATGTTAATTTAAAATGTTATAATGTTGACTTTATAAATGGGTCTGCTTGACCAATTCGAAAACCTATGTGTGTAGAAGAATCATGTGCCATATATGTGTATAATATATATATATTATTTTTCATAGCAAATTGTTGAGAGAATATTCTAATGATACCAATGAGAGACTGAGATCGGGGTCGGTTTATGATGGGACCTCAATACAAAAAAATCCAAATACTATATATAAAGTTTAAATATTTGCCTTCAAATCTCTCCCGGCCCTTTTTTTTATATATATAATTATTATTTTTCCTCCTTTTTCTCATTATTCTTCTTTTGTTTTTGGTATTGTAAATCAAGTTGTTATATTCAATTCTGTAAATATATGTAGCATCAATATGTTAGAGATGATGTTCACGATTCCTTCATACTTTTATTCTACATGTTAATAATATTATAACTCAAACTTTTTTTAATCCAAAATGAATTATTTAAATAGATTTTGAACGAGCAATATAATCAGATGGACCAAAATATTTACTAATTTAGTAAAATGTAATGATTTATTAGCGATAAACATCGATGGATTACTATCATCTATCACTTGCTTAATAGTGCATGTCATGAGTATCTATCACTGGAGGATGAAATTGAGTTTTTATGGAGGGTATAAGTGGTAGGTTAGATTTTGAGATTTACCATATGGCAAAATGACCAAATTGATTGATTCATTAGGCAGTATTGCATGCTCAATTCTTCCACCGAAAGCTATGTAGACATTGTGTATAAATGTTCAAAAGAACCTTGTTGAATCCTTTTGCTTGATTTTTTAAGATTTGAGGCATATATACTGCCTTTTTGTACATTATCATATAGAATATGATAAAGAATCCCATATCAACTCTATGTTCTTTATAAATTTTGATTTTTGACATATTTTAAGGAATATTATCTTCTAAATTTGATATGAGTTTGAGAATTTAATCTTTCGTGCCAATATATTTAAAAATGATTAAGCGAACAGAAATCATACCTGCTTCATTTTGGAATCAACTTTTCTAAATACCTTATGCCATTGTTGAATTATGATGATCAAGAGATTGTGAAAGCTTTCACGTGTACGTAAAATGTATGGAAGTATGTATGGAAGTAAGCATGGATATATATATAAACCTTCTATTTTTCGATAAAAATTTATGTCTTAGATTTAATTGAACTATACTCATATTGTCATCAATACACAACTACTCATCATGTAAATCTAAGTTAGTATATATGTTTTAAGTAAAAATTCTAGTGACCGGTTGATATACATAAATGTGGTGGAAAGTTGCTAACAGTTATATCATAGGTTGATGTTTCTTAACCTCGAAATTTAGAGGGTAAGCAAAACTTTAATGTTAGAATTATGAATATGCTTTTATTAGAAAATGGGCAAAAAAAAAAAAAAAGTGCATATTGTAAGGATTTAAAAAGTATTGATAATAATGTTGACAAGATGAGGCACACTTTGAAGCAACTTGGCAGCATATGATTGTCTTTTTTTATCATTAACCCCTTGAGGTCATTGGATTTACCTCCTTTTTATCCATTGTTTTTCTTTTTAATCTATAAGCTTATCTTTTCTTTCCTCTATCTCCCCTTTTTTGAAAGGCTATGATGATGGGTAGATATATCCCACAACTTATAAACCTATATCTTTTATATTTCTATGATAATTAAGGAAAAGAATTCATCTCCATCCACACTAATTAAACTATCTTTTTTTTCTTTCTCAAATCTCTGCATCCACACATTAATGGTGTGTTTTTGGATAACGTCATGATTTGAAAAGTTGATTCGAATATAAAAGGATTAATTTTGTCCGTATCTACGTAACAAAAATAATTAACTTTGTTGCAATGAGATTTACATGTAATCAAATGACATGTAATATTGATAGAAATCTTATATGTAAACTACGTTTTAACGTAGTTGAATAACTATCATATTTTGATTTAGAGACTTTAATTTAATCTCACCATGAGAAATTGAGATACAATTTAAAACTTCATACTTTTAAACTTTCTTTTCTTTTGGTTTTTTTTTGTCTTTTTACAAATAAGTGTCTTTACTATATTATGCCATTTTTTCGTTCCTCTCATATTGAAATACAAGCATTACCAATCGTTAGAAGTGATTAAAAAGGTTTTGAATGAAACGTTGATTTCCCTTCTATTTCAAAAGAAATTACCAACCACTTTTCTTTTTTTCATTTTAATTGAAATTTAAAATAAAAGTAGAGTGTAACTACATATTTCTCTATATAAATATTGATGTTAAAATTTAGACAAGAGAAAACACACAATTAAACTTTCAATTTGACAATAAACTAAAAATTAAAAAATAATGTAAACTACAAAACAAAAAATGTCTAAACATTCCACAACCCTCCAATACCTAATTTAGTAAGAGACTGTTCGAGCATCAAAAAAATTATTTTTTTAAATACTTTAACTAGAATAAACTCTAAAGTTTTTGAAAGAGTTCAAATCACAATTTGATATGTTTCTATTACTTATTATACTATTATAAATTTCAATATTTCCAACCTTTTACAATATATTGTTTACTATGATGGGTAGCTTAAAAGGGGGAGGCCATATGATTAATTAAATCCATCATTTGGGTACTTCTATCATTGTATTATTTAATTATTAATAAACAAAAAGTTGAAATTCTTATCTCTCTGAAAAAAAAAAGTTTATATATTTAACATATGATGACAGTCGGCAATTCCCATCAAAAAATTGTGTCAAAAAATTTGAAAACAATGTCTTTTCATGTCTACGTCTATGCTTATGGTTTTTCTCCCCTTTTCCAGCGAATCAATCTCTCAACCTTTCGTGTAATCGCATTCTTTTTTCTTTCTTTTACTTTTCTTTTATCATTCTTTTCTATAAAAACTCACATACTAATTAAATTTAGATATTATTGTCATTTCAAACTCAAAAAGTCAGTTTCAGTAGGATTTTTTGTCCATTTTATAGAATGTTAATTGATTTTATGATTAAATTGTATGTTTATCTAATATGAAATCGTAGTTGAGATTATGATCCATTTAAAAAGTGACATGTAAATTTGAAAAAAAAACTAAAAGAAAGAAAGTTAAACCATAAACCTCATTTGATGTATCATCCAATTTTGAATTATAAAATAAAAATATTTATCAACCTTGTTGGAGTATCATTGTCAATATAAATGGTAAAGGTAATAACCAACCCATAGTTTAAAATTCATAAACTTGGTATAATAGTTGAAGATAATGAGATAAATTTTATAATATATAAAAAGAAAATCAAGTTCCAAAAATGTTTTATTTTAAAAATAATACAGGTCGGTATGTACAAATTTTTAAACAATGCATGCAAATAAACAGATTGAAATTTAAAACATAAGGAGTGGTTCCTTTTGCATATGGGTTTATTTAGTGCCACATTCTAAAAATTAAACATCTATCTCATTAAAAGTCTCTTTTCCTCTCTCTCTATCTGTTTGTATAGAAAAATACAATTAAAGAAAAAAAAGTAGTTTTCTTTTCTTCTTTTCCTTTTAGTATTATCATGTCAAGATGGAAAAAGGAATGAGGAAGAAGGTTGATTGGATATTTGAATAAAAGAAAAAAGAAAAAAAGAAAATAATGGCAACTGAAAATAGTTAAAAAGAAAAAGAAAAGGAAGAGTTTTCATAGTAAGGTCCAGATAGATATGATGGACTTCCACGTTGTCGGCATCCCTATCATCATTATTATAATATAATCCCAATTTCAAATTAACTAAATATGTCATTTTTTTTTGTTTCTTTATTTAATCCTCCAATCTTAACTTCAATATTTTCCACTTTTTTTCCCTTACATTATCTCGGGTCAAATCATATTTTTAAAAGAAAAAAAGTTATGAGGATATTTCATGTATTAATTTTCATTGACATATTATTATTTGTTACTAAAGATAAAGAAGAAAAATAAAGTAAGCAACTGAATAAAAATAATGTAGTTGATGTTTTCATCCACGTAGGAATTGAGAGTTGAATAATTTTGCTGATATTGAGATTTTAAATTTTGGTTTTACACAATATTCATTAGTGATGAAGATTCATTTGAATGGAGATTTATAATTTAGAGATAAATAAAATGGTAAGTTGATTAATGGATCCATATCTCAAACAAAATAGCACTTACCAAAAACAGAGAAAAAATAGTGATGAGCCTTATGAAAATAATTATAATACTACTGATTATCTAATAATCCTCTCTTATTTCAATAAATATTAGTTAAGTGTTCTCAACCACCCACATATACATTATTTCAAAACTCTTAGTTTGATACCGTTTTTACTATTTTACATTTATCATTTTTATAATTATTTGCTATAGTGGTTAATTACTATGTTATTTTTAAACTAGCTAAAATAGTTTATACATTAAGTACATATTATTACAATCGAAACTAAAACAATCTACATTCTTAAACACAAGCTATTTTAATCCAAAATAACGATAATAACTTAAGACGCCTTATAACTTGCCTCTCGCCTCAAACGTCCAGTAAGTGTTTAAAAATTTGTTTCCAGATACAAAAAGGTGTTTGAATCACTTAGTTGATCATTGTAGTTAGTTGATAATAAAAGTTAGTATTAGGAGTGTAGACTATTTTAATTAAGTTAATTATAATAGTCTGTGTTTGAGATATAAACTAAATATTTGTGTTTGATTGTGAAATATTAAACACCATAATAAAAAAAAGTGTAAGTAAAAGATAATAAATACTTTAGCGAGCAAGATTTTAATATGATATTGATTATACTTAATTGTCAGTTACAAACGTCGTTATCATATTTTGTGCTCTAGACATGAAGTGGACTATATTCAAATGGCTCCTAAATGCTCACGACCTATTTTATAACTATTGATTAGTATTTTTTTTTTCTTTTTAATTAGACAACGATATATCTATCTAATCTTATCAAGCTTTTTAGTTTTGATTTTAATTAGTGTATAGATATATATTTTTCATCCATACTATCTTTTTAAAGTTAACGATCACTCATTGAATTAAAAATTGATGCTTCATTTAGAACAATTGGCATCCAAATGACTAAATCCAACTAAGTCAAAAAAACAAATGATGGTTGATGAGTAGATACTAATTAAATAATAATTACATTGAACAAAAAGTACTTCGTGATATTATATCAACAACGTGCCTATCGAAACTACTATATATATAAATTTAGGATTCTACAATGAATATACGATTCCTTTGTTTAATTTTAATCTTTATATTTTTGGTTATCTAATAAATTAAATTTAAGATATTTTTAAATATATATATATATAAATAAAAATAAAAATATAGTAACTACAATTAAACTAAACAAAATATGATTATATATATCATTTAAGGGTAAAAATATGCCAATTTTCCTATATAAGTGAAAGAGAGAGAGAGAGAAATAGAAATAGAGTTTCACATTGAAGAGAAAGTGGGGAGGTATTAACTCATTGATTGTCCAATTATTATTATCAAGTTCCCATAGGAAAGTCCAAATACAATGAAACTAATTGGTTGGCAATGATAAATAATAAAGTGAAAAACAAAAGGGTCAAGATTTATAATGACCCTTCAAAAAAAGTTAGTGACTTCCATTCAAGAGAGAGATTATAATAATTTTCTTTTTCTTAAGACAAACAAAAAAATGAACATTTTGACTTGGGATTCTCTTCCAAGTTGGCCATGATTCTCCTCCTAATACTTTTCTTCTTCATCTTTTCCTCACGTTTTCAACTATTATAATACATACTTTGTTTTAAAAAATTATTTGAACAAGCTAAGCAGTCGGACTATCTCGACATTGTATAGATTGACTAACATTTAGTAAAACTATATCATGTGACACTTTAAACTTTTTTAAGTAGATAAAAGTAAAAGAATTAGGTTGTACCTAATCATTGCTTTTATATTCTAATATCAAAATTTTCTATAACTATTAAATTAGATATAGTTTAACTAATTTACGATATGTGTTATCAATCAATAGGTATGTGATTTGAATTCTTCTACCTTAATTTATTCTTCCATCGTAAACATTTGGTCGTATTTTTTATTTTTATAAAAATATTTTTATATTTTGAAAAGCTAGAGAGCCTTTTGTTTTTTCTCTTTTTAACATGTATTTTTATAGATCATTTCCAACAATCCATGCCCATAGATCCAAATCTCTTATAAGATTTGGATTAATTATATATCTTTAGTACATGGGAGCACTTTTGGGGAAATGAATACGAATTGTCTTCATCTAGCTTTACGTATCTTCAAGATTATTGATTATATATATTAGCTGATCATTTTGAAGAGTAATATTCCAATCAAACATCTGGTTCAAAATCTTTGAGTTGTATATTTGATTGCTATTGATTTGGAGAATGTGGACTATGTTATATTCTTTTGAAACTTTAATACCAACTTTCTATGTTTATGTTACACACACATTCTCAAAATCTTATTTTTCAACCTTTTCAAAAAAATGATACTTGGACTTTAAACTTTTTTAAAAATATAATTATTATTTGTCTTTACTATATTACTTTTATACTTTAATTCTTTGATTTAAATTCATGTTCATATTGACATATTAATAGTATATGTACTTGAAGCCCAAAATCATTAATAAGTTGAAATTAAAATAAAAGTTGGTACATGGCATATTTGGATAACCATTCTATTTTTGAAAAAATTAACCGTGGTCTATAACTTTCTTTCTTTTCTTTGTTATCTATATTCTACTTATGGTTTAAAAACTAAAAACTAAATTTGAAAACTAAAAAAGTTATTTTTGTCTATGGAATTTGACTATTTTTTTCAAGATTATTGTATCGAAGAAAGATAGATGAGGAAGAAATTAATATGCATGTTTGATTTTAAAAAATAAGAACAAAAAATAAAATAATGATCAAACATAGCCTTACACATCAAAATCAAAATATGATATATATATATGAATGAAGATACCAACTTACTTAATTGTCCTTGACACCTTGTCACATGCTCTACTAAACAAATAACTAGTTAGCTCTAGAAGGGAATATTTTCTTTGGGTCTCATTTGGTGTTTTTTAATTTCTACCTTTTCTTTTTTGTGGTCAACATTAATTTTGGAAAAACCATAGACATTAGCTCATTGTATACGTCATATGCACATGATAAACAAAAAGTTAGAGCCAAAGACAATGAAGATACCAACTTCTAAGCTAAATGTAGAAATGAGGGTAGCTAGATACCTCTCTTGATTATTTTTGTGGTGGAATTCTCTGACATTTATACATAGTTATTCATATTTCCATTCAAAGTCACATATTTGACCTAAATAAATACACGTAACAAAAGTTTGGCATGTTTTATATTGTTAATGAGTAGGTATATTTGTTTAAACCTTTAGATTATTTTTATGTTTTAAGTCATTTGAGTTATGTTTAGGTTGAGTTTATATGGTATGAGTAATTTTTTATAAAATGGTTAATGAATAAAATTTATTTGAAAAACAATACCATGTGGTATGAAAAACACTCTAATGGATTGTTTATAAATGGAGTATTGAGAATCACATACTGAATACTTTTATCCAAAAACAAAAGAAGGCCGTAGTAAAAACATATTATATAAATACATTTTCTTTTGAGATATTGGTCATTCTCATAATATATTAGACAAATCTAGAATATTGTATAGAATGAGACAAATCTACTACACTTTTACAAACATATATATGGTTCATGCCATTCTATATATACTGTGTACTACGAGAAAATAACGTAACATTGAAGCGATATGGTGGATATATATATATATGTAATACGATCGAGTTGATTAAACGTTCCAGTTTGAAATCTAAAGTTTTGTTTGATGATAAGTGTTTTTTTTTTTTTTTTTGGTTTTTCAAAACTAAACCTATTTTTGTTTTTAATTTTTTACCACGTTATGATTGAGGTTAGAGAAATTTGAACTTCTCATCTTTTAATTAAGAATATAGACTTCAATTATGTTGGATGACATGATTTTCTAATATTTGTCTCATTAAAAGTTATGGTTTGTGTGATTTATCACGATAGAAATACAAAATACACCCAAAAATTATTAGTTTACAGCAACTTCATGAATCTAATCAATAACTACTATGAAGTTTTTAGAAGAAAAATATTAATAGCTTATTGAATTTCTAATGACAGAAAAACAGACGTTTTGTTGTTTCGAACAAATCGGATTTTCTGGAAACAATCCCTAGCAAATTGTGTTAATCATGAGACAACATTTAAGATTTGAAATTGACGACTAACAAAAAGTTGGTAATGGTAAAAAAATCAACAATGATAAATTAAATTGTTTTAAATAACAAAGTTTCTAAAAACATTTACAAATACGACCAGATAAACTACGTACTATATATTTGTGTCTATCATGATACATATAGACATAAATAGTAACTTTCGTAATTCTATCATTTGATAGATTGTGATATTTTATTAAATTTTATAAATACATTCAACCATGTTGATATATTTGAAAAAAAAAGAGAAGAAGAAAGCATTTCGTGTACTCAAAAAACTAACCATTCAATCAATTATGAATAGAGAGATGAGTCGTTCAAAGGTTGAATATCTTTACCTCTTTCAACCCTTCTTAAGACTTTTTCTTTCCATTTCAAACATGCATGTGGTCACCTCATTTTATTATTAATATTATTTTGTATCATTATTTTACTTTCAAATATTAAACATTATTTTGCAAACTAATTAATTTGCTACCTAAACCTTTCTTTTTCTTTAATTTTTATTCATTATCATTTATAATATAGTTTCCATATCTTAAACATTTTTAACAATAATATTATTAATGATCCCTCTCATTTCAAAAATATGGTTCATGTATATTCACACAATACACCCATTTTTTAACTTTAAATTTATCCTCCAAAATTTTCAATCTTGAAAAGTCTTTTTTTGTTTCAAAACTTAGCTAAGACGTCACAGGTATACAAAACCATAAAAATAATAACCTATCAATTAAACATAATAAGTAAAGATTAACTTACTATAATTTAAAAGGAAAAATGACAAACTTTAGAAAGAAAAAAAAATACACTAAATGTTTGATCGATCATACACATATAAGATTCTTTATTTTTTTTATTTTTTGGAAGTTAAGTGAATGAAATAGATTAAGATGGATGAAACTAAGTTTAATTGAAGTGTTAGGTAATTGGATATTTATTGTATTACAATGGTGAATAACTTATCCCATTAAAGAGTTGTACAATATTATAGTTCCTTATATATACATATCCTTTGACCAATCCTCTTTCCAAACCAAAAGCACAACAATACAAAATTTACCCAACTCATCAATTATAATCAAAACATATTTATTGAATGTATTCAAATATATAAAATTTAATTTTTTTTAGTTGGGGTCCATGAGGGGTAGAAGAGTATAGTCAGTGTTGACTAGATTATGTGCAAAACCCACTCTTTAATTTGTTGGAAGTTGGAAAAAGATAGTTTTTAATTTAATTGTTATTCTTTCTTGGTCAAAAAGAGACAAATTAGGTTATTATTTCGATTCTAATATTTCACAATGGTATGATATCGATATCTCTATATGATTTTGTTTTATATTCCATTTAGAAAGACTTCTCATGCGGATTTAGAACGTATCACGGTGGGTCCTTGAATAATAATTGTCTTTAATATATATTTATACATTTTGTTTTCTCAAATGATCAAATTATGTGATCTTTGGCATGTGGTAGGGGTATGGTTAATTGATTTTTCTTGTTTTTTCTAAATTTACAATACACGTATTTATATATGTATTGGTTTTTTCTAATTTTAAATTATTTAAATTTTTATGAATTTCTGACCCTTTATGTGAAAATTTTGAATGCATCACAATATTGCCTCTTAAAAGGAGTGAAGGAAATGAGAAAAGAATAGAGCAAATTAAATTGTCCTTTAGTTTTGCCTCAAATTCAAAAAATCTATGAGAAAGCATTGTTTTCCTCCTGATTTACCTTCAATAAAAGAAAATATCATTATATTTCAATGGTTGTTTATTTATTTTGTAATAGTTTACTTTTTCAATTTCTACATGTAATCCATTTTATTTTTTAAAAAATAAATAAATAAAAAAAATGATAGGAATAATGATAAAACTATTAAAAATATTTTCAAAATATACTAAAATTTTATATTCTATGATTATTGATAAATTTGAAATTTTATTATATTTTAGTTTATTTTGTTATATTTAAAAATGTAATGCACTCTATTTAATGAAAAAAATTTAAACAAATTAAATTTCTACCCATGAGAATCTCACGAAAGTATAACATCTTTTATTATTTAACAACTTAGTTTTTCTTATGAATATTTGCTTTCTTAATTCAATTTATCAATTTACATATATGATAAAAAAATTACATTAAAAGTTAATAGTAGAGACATAATATTTTTCAAAATTTATCTATTTTTCATAGGAGAGACTTTTTTTTTGAAAGAAAACTTTATAAAACCTTGAAATCGAACCATGATGACAATGATCAACATTAATAACATCCAAAACCTAACTACGAATTAAAAGTCTCAACAACTCCCAAAACCATGTGCAACCAAAGAATTAAAAAGGAGAAATGGACATTTCATATTTCAAAAGAAAAAACTATATAATACATATAAATTTTTAAATATTGATGCATTTTTAGATGTATTTTTTCTCCAAATTATGCATTAATTCTGCAGTATTTTATCCTATGTGTTTACGTGTATGTTAGATAGAAATATTATAAATCAACAAACCAACGACACACATACATACATAATAAACCATAATTTACGTTGATACAAAATGTCACACAAAAAATTAAACCTTGATGACCAACCTAAAACTATCCAAGTTATAATTACTTATTTTTCTATGCATTTTCACTCATACATTCTATACACATGTGAGAGTACATATTTTGCGTGCGTGCATGTGTGTAATGTATGCTTATTATACTATGCACGATTTTAACATTGCAATTTTACTATCGTTATAAAATGTAGGTGTTTTGTATGTTTACCTTAGATATAAAAGTTACATGCATAAAGTTTTAATATATACAACGCGTGTGAAGTTTTTATGTTATTGATACCACAATCGAGTGTCGAAAATATATAGAAAAATACATATGATTGAACCATATGTAAAAAATTAAACAAATAAAGATTAGCTAACAAAAGAATCACAATTCTTTAGTTTACAAAAATCGCGTTGTATATAATAATTTCTTACTCAACTTTATGCATTCCAAACAAGTTGTTTTATAAACTCTATAGATAAGTAAACTCAGTTATTACCCATTTAACTCAACCATGCACTAAACACATCTATTGAAATTATTTCGAAATGATGTAAGAGTAGGTTTGCATCTCGAAGAGATAGAAGTTGCATCTGGAACGGATAGAGGGGGGGGGGGGGGGGGGGGGGGGGAAGGGCAGGGCAGGGCATGTTGAATGGTAGTAAATGAGAGTGGGTTGGGATTGTGATGTAAACATCAAAGGGATGGGGTTAGATTAGAGAGTCAAAATCATATATGGCATTCTCTTTTGCCCATGTCTTATTCACTCCATCCTTTCAAGAATATTTGTCCAAAACCCTATTTTCTACAACCCAACAATTCTCTTTTTTGGTAATTATGAATAATGCCAAAATGCATTTCTATAAAAACAAAAACATAATAATATTCATAATAAATCTCTATTTATTTTATTTAGTCCTTCTGTTATTTTGTTTTCATGTCTCTCAAAATTGAGTATATGTGTGTTTACTACATATTTGTTTATTCTTTTTTTAAATGTAATGTTAGTGTTCAAAGGCAGATTTTTTTAAAATTTCTTTTTCAGTCCATTTTGATATAATTTCTATTCTTTTTATTTTTTGAAAATTGTATTTGTTTGTTAATGATATTTTTGTTTTAAACTATATTTCTGAAGAACTACCTTTTTAAAGAAAAATAAAATAATAAAATATTGTTCATTCTTTTCTTCTCTTCTCATGGTTAAAGTTTTAGAAAGACTTGTTAAATACAGTAAAATGAACAAAAATATTTTAAAATATAGTAAAATATGACCATCTATTTGTGATAGATCATGATAGACTACTATATAGATATGTATAGATGATGATATTTTTGTTATATTTGTTAATATTTTCAATAATATTACAATTTAAAGACAATTTTTTGCTTTAGTAATATATAATAGTATTAAACTAGTTGATGTAATAATAATAATAATAATAAATACTCAAAGAAATTTGCTTTATTAATATATTTTTTCTTTCCAAAATCTTGTCACATATTGGAAAATGATTTAGCCGAATAGTGGGCTCATGGAGCACATATCAAGCATTGGGCTTTCTCTTGCTTGGAAGTTAGCGTGGGCTGAATTGTCTAAACGTTTTCCTTAATGTGAAAGGAAAAACATTAATATCGCTTAGCAATTTTGAAAACAAACTCATAATAATTAAACACTCATAGGCATCAAGAACCATAAATTCTTCACATTCAATAATAACAAAGATTTGAAGAAATAAAAGGAAATCTTCGTTTCTATGTGAATTTGTACAAAAGAAACCCCCACCCAACCCGGTTCGGTTCGGTTCAGTCGTACACAGACCGTGGCTATTTGGGTTGGGTCGATTTTGGAGGAATACAGACCCCTCCCCAGCCCAACTAAACAAGGGTTGGGTTGTTTATTTGATGTTTTTTTTTGCTCGAATCGTTTCTTCCACAATTCCCCCTGATGCAATTTTGAAGAATGCTTCTGGATTTTCTGCTCTCGTATATTGATTAGGATTTATTTCGTGAGTCCTAAAACCTCAGGTCAGAGGCTTATCTAGTTCCTTCTTTCTTTTTCTTATCTTACCATATTGTTTTTCGCTCTTTTCATCCAGTTTTTGGCCTATTCTCAGGGTTGGGTTCTGTTTCTGTATCTTACCTTTGTTTAAGACCCATTTTTGTTGATTGTTTGTGAGATTGAAACTCAGGCAAGCTGTCCCTTTTGGGCATGTTTCATTTTTTGAATTTGTTGGATTTGTTTTTTGGAATTTGGTGTTTTTGTTGTTGGCTTCTTCTGTTTTAGAAATTGGTGTTTATGAATGCGATGAACTTGATGAATTAATAGAAGTTGGCGCAATCCCGCTGTTATAGTTTTTCTTATTCAAATGTAGGTTCTAAGTGAATTTTGTTTAATCTTCTTGGATCAGTAGCTAGTAGTTGTTGAAATATGTGACATATTTGTCAGCACATTTCTCAACAGATTTTCTTGCTAATTTCAGTTGAAGCTTTATATCCATGACTATTTAATTTGTATCTATTTGGAATCTTTTTAGTTTCTGCCGATCATAAATCACTCAACTTGCTATAAGCTAGTAACCCGTTTATACCCCTAGCCCAACTAAAGAAGGGCGGGAGACTTCTTCTACACGTTTCGAGCGCACAGCCCTCCCCTCTCTTGAACTTCTCTTCCGCTCACTATCTCTCTCTCGCACGCCGGCCACGGCGTAGCTTGCCGTCGACAAGTCCAAAACCCCTCTCTTCCTCTCCTTCAGTCGACGCCACCACCCAGCCACCCTTGCGCCGCTTGACTCGCCGGACGACGACCAAATCGCCACTACTTGTCTTGTCTCATATTTGTCTTGTACCGCAGCTGTGAACACCACGTGGCTCCGCCGTTCGCGCTAAATTTTGGCTTTGGGGTAAGATCTATTATATTCTATCGTGTTTCTTGTAAACTTTCAAACACCCACCAAGTTTTGGCTTGAATTAAACATTATCCATTACATTTTGGTGTTAGATTTGGGTTCTCGAGGGGAATTTAATCGCTGTCTAGCTGTCAGGAAGTTCAAAATTGGGTGATCGACACAAATTTGTGTAAAATTTCAAGCTTTATGGTTTGGGTCTTGAGTACCCATTTAACTTTAGTGTTGATATTGAATAGCCCATAATGTTGAATGCTAGACTTTGAAGTTACAAGGTTGTTATGTGCTATCCATTAGAATTAAGGCTACTCTGATGAGTATTTAGTAAGATTTTGGGTAATTTTAGTAAGTTTCATGAATGCCCATTTAGTTTTGACATGAAAATAATGTCGCCACAATGTTTTGAATAGAAGAGTCGAGACTTGGAGAACTCTAAAGTATTGTTCACCACACTTAAGTTTGTTTGGGACAAGTTTGGATATAAACTCCAACTGAGACTCTGGACTAGTTTGGATGAGTTTGTGGTGAGACACCGTCGATGCTAATATAAGTGTGAAGATTATATATATAAAAGTGTAGTTTTCCTCTCTTTTCAGGTTTTGGCTAACGACCCATATTTTAGGGGAGATGCTGTCGAATTTTCTATAGAATTTTATAAAACTTGTTCGCTTGTCTTTTAGATTGAAAGGTCGTGTTCAAAAAGTATTTCCATGCCACGATCTAGGTTAGAGGGAAAAACCTAAATCGGGGTGTGGATAGGAAACCTTTTTTGTTATCCATTTGGCTTGGTGGGGATACCCCATCTCTTTTCTTTTGTACTCCTCTTTTTTGATAATTAAAGTTTTGTTTCTTATTTTAAATAGTAATAATCATAAAAGAGGAAATATTACTAAAGGATTTGTGGATTGCACTCCAATTAGAAGTTGTATACCATACATGGTTGCACCAGTTATTTAAATAGTTGAACTTGTAATGTGAAGGCAAACTTTTTCTTACTACCTTTCAGTCCTTTGATAGCGATTGTATTTCTTATTTTTTTAATTTATTTATTTTGAATCTGTGTTTGTATGATGGCCTTCTGGAGGTTGGTAATGGAATATGCGTATATTGGAACCACATGCTCCCATAGAAGAAAACAAAAGTGTTCTTTTAAAAGAAACAAGCTAAGGCTATTTACGTTAATTATGAAGTATGGTTATTTTGAGCTATGCCTGAAATGCTTATTTATCTTCATTTTTATTATTCTAAACTCTTTGTTTGGCTTCTTAACCAGCTTATGGAATACTTACTAAAATGGCTGGTGGAGGAATGATCGGGCAGTTACTAAGGAGGAAGCTTAAGACCCAGTCTACCGTAAGAACGTTGCCTTTTTTTTCTTCTTTTTCCCTGGAGAACTCATTTGACAAATCAAATCTGCAATATTTTGTCAAAATTGTGAAATTGTGCTATCTTAATTTACTCTAGATTGTAAATGAAGGTTCCATCTTTCTCAACCTTTCTCAAAGATTGATCAACCTGGATCTTCTTGTTTGATGCAGTCCTTTGGAGCACTTGCTTTTCTTGGAGATGGCGTGCCAGAACATTTGAGCTTTGCAACAGCAGCATCCTGCTATGAGGCTGATCATGGGTTACAGTGTCCAAGCTACATCTGGTCTCGCAATGGTAATCTCAGTTCACATGTTCATGCATCGTAAGTTTTTCCTGGGACTATGGTTTTCCCTTGATGAAAGATACAGTTCAATGTTTGTTACCGTTAAGATAGTTATATTAATTCATTAAACTTGCTGATAGTTGAGGAGTTTTTCTTCTCACTATAATTGATTTGACGTGTTAATACATAGTTAATGCTTTTAAAACTTACTCGTCCTGTTCTTTCTTGACAAGTCTTTTCTTGCCCCATAAGAACTTATGATATGGAATCCAAGTTATTAATTACATAAAAGTAGTGATTGGTGAATCAAATTTCTAGTATTTCCATATAAGCAGGTGGTCTGATTTGTCAATGACAGTTTATAATTGTTAATGGTGTATCTGTCTTATATATGCTAATTTCAAAACAAAATTTTCATTCTTACGTGAAAAGCTACAAAGTGAAATAAAATTCCACGTAACAGAATCGGAAACTGGAGCGAACCAAGAATTCTACAGAAAGCGCTCCCCAATTTGAGGAAAGAAAGAAAGAAAGAAAAAAAGATGATAAATGGAATTTTGCTATGTTGAACACCTTGCTTCAATTTTTTAGCTTTTCCATTGGCAAGTCTATTATTTCTATCTAATCAAATATCCTATGGACTATACTAATATTTCATACACCTGGAATTCTTACTAATTTTAAAATTGTTCCTTCCCGCTTACAGTACACCACTTTTATCATTCCTGATTTCAGTTTCACTCGATGTCCTCAAACAAACCAGTACACCTCGTTTATCTCTAAATCTCAGAGAACTAACATCTTTGGATCTCATATGTTATATGAGTTTTTGGCTAATCCTGTATGATCCTTAACTTAGGGTATTTTGTTATTATGAGTGACTTACTGACTAGAATTATTTGATTACTCGTGCTTGCCAGAAAGTATATTTTTAATCTATCTCCACTATCACATTGCTGATTGGTTATTGATTTTGTTGACAGATGCTCACTCTATGCTTTTTGGATGCAGGTTGACATCCAACTTTCTACTGCAGTCAACTTATAGTTTAAGTCGAACTTGTAATGTTTATAAAAGAGGTACTGGTTTAGATGTATGTGAATTAAAAATGGGACGCGGCTTTCATTCACAGTCATTTCAAAAGCATTGGTTTTCACCCCTTTCTACTCGTTATATTGGGAGGTATTCTTCCTTGCACAATATTCAGCGCAGCTACTCTACAGCTGCTATTGAACGGAAGTCCAAAAATATGCTTTTCTACCTTGTAGCATTGGTTCTTACCATGGTAGGATGTAGTTATGCGGCTGTTCCTCTTTATAGGAGGTTCTGCCAAGCTACTGGTTATGGGGGCACTGTTCAGCGCCGTGAGGTATTTTTCTTTAGTTTTTGTTATTGTGTCAGATTCCTCATACCTTTGCTTTTCAATTGAGAAAGGATTTCCTTTATGCAGAGTGTTGAAGAAAAAATTGCTCGCCATGCTAAAGATGGAACAGTAACTACAAGGTTTCAATTCTCTTTAATGTAGTTCTATTTTGAAGCAATGATTGGATTAGTTACGGTTTTATTTTTCAAGTATTTTGTTGCTAAACTAATTGTCCTGCTAAACCTTAGTACAAGCATTGCAATACTTTTGTGCATTGTATCTTTTCATGTTTGCACTAGATTAGATGTGCAGTTGCAAGCTGGTTTGTTGCAGAATGTGAGGCATAGATGCAAACGTTTAGAAGCCGATGGAAATTGAATAAATTAGGACAGTAAATGAAATAATATTTTGACTGCCTTTGGTTTTTTCAATTGTCGTTAGATTGCAATGCCTTACCATCAATAATACTTTTAGCAAGCAAAACAATCATAGTTTCTTCTTCATTTATATTATTATTATTATATAGAAAATATCCTTGAAGAAAAATTGAAGCACAAGTAGCTACTCACAATATTTGGATAAAATAATTACCTTTCAAAAGTAAACATGGTCTCAAGGAAAGAGTCTTTCCTTTTCTTCGATGTTGCAAGATTGAATGATCTAAAGATTTATGTATCCACCAAATGTATAACTTTGGGCAACATGCTGGAGAAGGTTACTCTTGCTTGTACTTTTAAATGGACACGTTAGTCAACCTTCTAAGGATCTGCAACAATGCTTTAAGTTAATTGTTGAATAAGCAAGCACTCCAGTCATAGAAGATTGTATTATTGTCATAGACCAAAATTTTGTTAATCATCTTCAATCGTGTGAGTGACCCTTGCTCTTCCCTTTGTGGAATTGATAAGGAATTTGTTCAAGGTTATGTTGCTCTTCAAGAGAGAGCTTTTAGTCTTAAAGTTAACTCAAATAGGTTGTTGGTAGGTTATATTGATTGTTTCAACAATCAAAGGTATTCCGAGTTTTTGTTATGATATCAGTTCTTTGCCACTCAAAATTCGTTGCTTTTTTCCTGGATGGCATCTTAAAATTGGATGTATTGATACTGGCTGTGGAGAGAATTTGTCGGGCTTTAAAGCATGAAAAACTTAAAGGATTTTTTGTGAGAGAGGTAAGATGGACTATAGGTGTTCGAGAAGGAGTCAATCAGCCTGAAGAGTTGGAACAACCACAATTTAATAGAGTCGATCTGGTTTAAATGAATTTATCTGTAAGAAAGATACTTGAAGTTTCATTTGTTACAAGAAAATGATTTACTGAATCACTTTTACTTAGAACAATCCACGTTGTAGCTATTTTACATTTGTTGCTGGTTCTGCGTTCTGGGCTTCAAAGTTTGTGGTTTTTAAGACCCTTCTTTGTGCCACCCTGGTGGATAATTTTCGGTGTAGTGAACAGGATTCTACATCTTGGTGGGCGTTCAAACCTTTTTTTGTAATTATAGTCTCATAACTAATGATTGGAATGGTTTGATGGTTTAGTTTGTGTGGGAGGGATTTCTTCTACACCCTAACCTTAGGTGGTTGGCCTTTCTTTCATGTTGTATTAATAAAAATATATAAAAAAAAAGTCTAATTTCTCAATGCCTGATAAATTTTCATTTTGTTACCAGGGATATTGTTGTCCAGTTTAATGCTGACGTAGCTGATGGAATGCCTTGGAAGTTTATTCCAACACAGAGAGAGGTGTTTCCTTATGCATATGCATGTATAACTCACACACGCTCATGCTCTGCGAAAAAATGTTTTAATCTTGATACTTCTGCTTGTGTGCGTGTAGGAATGTTTGCATTCACTTCTGTTCTAATGCCATTCATTTGTTGACTTGTCCTTAACTTCTGGCATCTCATTCCATCAACAAGAAACAATAAGGCACAAATATGCACGCTCCATAAGGAACAATACTTTCGATGGAGTAAAAACTAACTTCATCTGTTGTAGGTAAGGGTAAAACCTGGAGAAAGTGCACTTGCATTCTATACTGCTGAAAATAGAAGTTCAACTCCAATTACTGGTGTGTCTACGTACAATGTTACACCTATGAAGGTAACTAGTTTCCCTACATTGTATTGTAGAAACCACAATTTTAATAAATTTCAACTATTGTATGCTGTAAAGGAGATTATTGGCTTTATTTATGGAAATCTCGCTAGTGCTTGAATTGTGAAGTGTTAAGATGATCAATGAAGTTTGATCTTCATTGGCTTTTTCAGTTTGTTTCTCAAGTCACTGATCTTTTCATTGCGCTGTTCTATCATTCATTTGTTAAGAGTAAATTCTATCCAGGGTTAACAATCTACATGGGTTTGCTTGGTTTTTAAAAAAATGTTAGAAACTGCTTGTAGATTGATCTTTTAAAACTGTTGCCTATCTTTTTTAATTTTAGAATGGAAAAAAAAATTATGTTAATACATCAACGCGAATGAACAAAATCAAAGTTGCACCTGGAACTCTTACTTTATGAATGATCTGTAATATTCTTTGTAATAGTAAATCATTCTCCCTCTGTCCCTTCTGTAAATGCATATGAAAACACGATTAGTGAGTTTCGTAAACCTCTATGCTGACTGATTCTTTACTGTTTATGCCTCCTTATCCATCTTACTTTATCAATTTCATAACATAATAGTTGTTTCAAACTTTTGAGGCTGTCAGGAAATAGACAAATGTTCGTTTCTGTATAGAACTCATCAAAATAACAAAGAAGATTGAAACTTTTCTTTTGCACTTGAACTTTGTTACAGGCCGCAATCTACTTCAATAAAATACAATGCTTTTGCTTTGAAGAGCAACGTCTCCTTCCCGGGGAGCAGATCGACATGCCTGTAAGTGTATAAAATTCATTTTTGTAGTTGGAGTTTTTAGGGGAATCATATGGTTCATGACCTGATTCTGCAGGTGTTCTTCTATATTGATCCTGAGTTTGAAACTGACCCAAAAATGGACGGCATCAACAATTTGATTCTATCATACACTTTTTTCAAAGTCTCAGAAGAATAGGTGAATGAACACCGAACAGGGGTTTAGATATCCAATTTTTTGCCATTGATAGAGAATTGTCCAAGAAAGAAAATCGTTATTGAGATTCTATCATATGCCATTACTTCAGATCATGGAAATAATAGAAATTCGAGATTGAGATAATTTGAGGGACTGATGATTGATTATTGTCCAATGCACCACATTTTCATGAAGTAATTATCATAATAATTTGAAAGTGGAAATTGTCAATTTGAATGTCTCATTATAGTTATCCTATTTACGTCCCTTGATTTGGAAATTTTGATGAGTAAAACACGGTAAGGCCCTTCTAAAATTTTAAATACCATTTACTTACCAATAATAACAATTATCAATTGGATATATATTGTATTATTTCTTTTATATTTATAATCTAAATTATTAATTTATTGATTTTGTTCACTACAGTTGGAAATCGTAATAGGAATTAAATAGGTTTGTCCTATGTTTAATTTATTAACCGAAAATAAAATTTGAATTTATTTGATAGCAATATTTTTCTAACTCTAATAATTTATTTAATATTAACAAATAATAAGTAATGAAAACCGAAAAATATGACCTTCAACATAAATATATAATGTAAAGATATATTAAAATATAAAAACTAAAAATTGAATGAAATTACAGAAATAAAAAAGTCTATTCCTTCATAAGTTAGAGATTGAAAATTGGTAAATAAAGAGTAAAGATATGTTATAAAATGTGAAATGTGAATGTCCAAAAGCTTCTTCCTTTATCCAAACTGCTTTGAGAAACGCGCCAATTCAACTGGCACCCACATCTCCCAATCATATTTCGACACGTATATATTCAACGAACGCCACGTCTGCTCCCCTTCCTCTTTTAATCAATCCCCCAACCGCCTTCCGGTACCTTAGCTTCTATCTCTTTCTCAACGTGTTTGCGATCGTCGTCCGAAGACATGGCATCACCAAGAGAATCAAATCGGGCGCCCGAGGATGAATCTCATGCAGCCTCCCGGCGGATCGAGCGTCTGTCCTTGCACCTGACTCCCATGATTCCCCTTCCCGGAGATGATTCGTACAGAATGGAAATCGTAACGTGCGCCGGAAATTCCAAGGTGGGCAGAATGGATGTCGACATGGAAAGTTTATCAGTGTTTATGAGGGGGAAACATAGGGAGATTCAAGAGCGCGTTTTTGACTACTTCAATTCGAGGCCTGAATTGCAAACGCCGGTAGAGATCTCTATGAACGATCATCGGGAGCTTTGTATGAAGCAATTGATCGGTCTCGTGAGAGAGGCCGGAATTAAGCCGTTTAGGTTTGTCAATGAAGATCCTGGTAAATATTTCGCCATTATGGAAGCCGTTGGAAGCGTCGATGTCTCTCTTGCCATTAAAATGGGTGTACAGTTCAGGTCGTCTTTATTTTCATATCATATCATCTCCTTCTTGAATATTGAATCTTGGATCAAATTGTTTTGTTTCTTTCTTAATTAGGCTTTAGCTAAATCACTTCAAATATTATTTGGAGTTATTCTGTTTTTCTCCATATCAGTTTCTTTAGACCTTTTTTACTATAATTTTTTGTACCCAATATTTCATTAATATAAAATAAAACATATTATCTAGATTCTCGCAATAAACTTGGAGAACATATGAGAATAAGTTTCTCAATGTTGGAACTAATTTGAGAATTTATATATTGGATGTAAGTTCTAACAAAGAACTACAGTTTCTTGGGTAGCGTGTTTTAAGTTTCAATCTTTAATTTGGATTAGTTTAATCAGGAAAATCCTTTTGACCAAAACATTTGCTCACCATGAATTTAACTGGAATTTCTCTTCCAAACTTTTGAGCTCTTCTTCTCTAGAGTGAAGAAAATTTGCTGACCATGAATTTGAGTTAAGCTTAGTTATGCTATATTAATTGAAATTTGGCATATTTATGTTTCATTTTGTAGTCTTTGGGGCGGCTCTGTTCTCAATTTAGGAACCAAAAAGCACAGAGACAAATTCTTTGATGGTATTGACAATGTGGATTATCCTGGATGTTTTGCTATGACTGAACTTCATCATGGTAAGTTTAGAATGTAGAATTTTGTTGTTTATTTTTTATTTTTTAAAGAAGTTTAGCCTTATCTGTAGCACAAAGAACTTGTTTTCCACTAAGTTCACACCTCATTTTATGTTGTATGCTATACAACTTATATGGTAATATTAATTAGATGCTTAACTTTAGGGAATCTAATTAAATCTTGTGAGCTTATTTCAGATCTTGTTCAGTACTATAGGTTTGCATTTTGATATAGAATCTCTTCCTTTTACTTCTTTGAAGGCTCAAACGTTCAGGGTCTACAAACAACAGCTACATTTGATCTGATCACTGATGAATTCATTATCAATACACCAAATGATGGAGCCATCAAATGGTGGATTGGCAATGCTGCAGTTCATGGAAAATTTGCCACTGTTTTCGCTAAGCTGGTGTTGCCAACTCACGGTTCTAAGAAGACTGCTGATATGGGTGTTCATGCGTTCATTGTTCCAATAAGAGATCTTAAGACTCATAAAACTCTTCCTGGAATTGAAATACACGATTGTGGCCACAAGGTAGGCCTCAATGGGGTGGATAATGGAGCATTGAGATTCCGTTCAGTGAGAATTCCACGAGATAATCTCCTTGATCGATTTGGACAGGTTTCCCGAGATGGGAAGTATAAGAGTAGTTTACCATCGATCAATAAAAGATTTGCAGCCACGTTAGGAGAACTTGTAGGTGGAAGAGTTGCCCTGGCATATTCGTCAGCTAGTGTTCTTAAGATTGCTTCTACAATTGCAATTCGATATTCGCTGTTACGTCAGCAATTCGGTCCTCCAAAGCAGGCTGAAGTCAGTATTCTGGATTACCAATCTCAACAACACAAGCTAATGCCAATGCTGGCATCAACATACGCCTTCCAATTTGCTACTATACAACTAGTGGAGAAGTATACACAGATGAAGAAGACTCATGATGAAGAACTAGTTGGAGATGTGCATGCATTATCAGCGGGGCTTAAGGCTTACATTACTTCATACACAGCGAAGTCATTGAGTACCTGCAGGGAAGCCTGTGGTGGCCATGGATATGCTGCTGTCAATCGCTTTGGTACCCTTAGGAACGATCATGATATTTTTCAAACTTTTGAAGGGGACAATACAGTTCTTCTACAACAGGTTTTGCTAACATAATCATTTGCTTGTTGGCCATTGGTTTTCCCTTAGATGATAGTATATTTATTCTTCAATTCATTCATTCTGGGTTCTTGCTATTAGTTATTAGGCTCATCTCTATGATGCAAAAGAACTTCTAATAATTTTTAACCGTTGGATGACTAGAGCTGAACTTTTCTCTTTTTGTATAGGTCGCAGCATACCTCTTGAAGCAATACAAGGAGAAATTTCAAGGTGGGACACTTGCACTTACATGGAACTACTTGCGAGAATCCATGAATACATATCTGTCTCAGCCAAATCCCGTCACTGCACGCTGGGAAAGTGCGGACCATCTGCGAGATCCTAAGTTTCAGCTAGATGCCTTCCAAGTGAGTATAATAACAGTTGCCTCCTGAAAATGAAAATGCTTCTAATGTTCAAACTCAGAGTCCTTATTCTTCATGATATTCATCTCACAGTATCGAACATCTCGGTTACTTCAAAGTGTGGCTGTTCGTCTTCGCAAGCATACTAAAACCCTTGGTGGCTTTGGCGCATGGAATAGATGCCTGAATCACCTTCTAACTCTTGCAGAATCTCATATCGAGTCTGTAATCCTTGCTCAATTTATTGAAGCTATACAAAGGTTCCTCTCATTCCAACACCTGTAGTTGCTTCATATTGTTTTCTGTTCTTGAGTTTAACAAATTGTTATTTTACATCAGATGTCCCAATGCGAATACACAGGCTACTCTGAAACTCGTATGCGATCTTTACGCCTTGGATCGTATATGGAACGACATTGGAACTTACCGAAATGTTGACTATGTAGCTCCCAACAAAGCAAAGGTATTTGTAGCCAGCATCAAATGGTGTATAAATAACTAAATATCATACACTGTTTCCATTTCCTCGAGTTGAATTCGTCTGCTAATTTTCATTCTGCCCTGCAGGCAATTCACAAGCTCACCGAATATCTATGTTTTCAAGTGAGAAACGTTGCACAAGAACTAGTTGATGCATTTGATCTTCCAGATCATGTAACTCGGGCTCCCATTGCAATGCAGTCAAATGCTTACTCCCAATACACACAATACGTCGGGTTCTGATTGCCAACCCACGCAAATCGTATTCAAACTTGAAGGCGATTAGTAGGGGTGGTTAGGCTTCTAAAACCTCGATAAGTTCTACTATCACTTATACAAATCATTGACTGCCAATTCTTGAAACCTCAAATGATTCTGGTATACCCATTGTCATGGTGGTGTCTTTTCTCCTATGTATTGATACATAAAATATGGAGATCATAAGATGTTGATAGAAATGTCAATGATTAAATATTGGTTGCAATTGATATTTACGTTAAGAAATGACATTATCTAAAAGGATTTGTTCTGTCAAAGAAGTTTGGCCAAACTGTTACTCAATGTTAGCTTTTCTTCTACTATTTTGTTTTATATTCTTTTACATCTTAATGATTAGTTAATGGAAAATTTAAAGGAAGAATAAAGCAAGATACACTTTAATACTTTCAGTTCCAATTAAGGTGTTAAATTTTTGTTGACAATTTTGATCAAAACATGCTTTATGATGATGTAATGAAAAATTGAAGGAAGAATTAAAGCGAGAAGCACTTTATGCTTTCAATCTCGATTAAGGTGTTAAATTTTCATGGTCTCAACCATTTTTTTTTTCTCAACATACATTATTCATATTCAAGAATTTGATTATGGACTTTGACTTTGTACAAATAGGAATTCCTAACAGATATTGAGGCCTTTAGTTAGAACTAGAACGCCTTTCCTAGAATTCAATGGTCCTAAATTGATTAGATTCTGCCTAAGATCACAATAATGAAGAAAAAAGGAAAGAAAAGAATTTGACTTTCAAGAAATCAACAGGATTTCTGGAAGCAGAATAAAATGAGCATCATCATCATGCAACAAATTCCTCAAAACTATACAAATATTCCATCTCAGCCCAACTTGAGACATATTTGTACTTCCCCTTAATTACATGGTTAATATCTAACTGGCTTATAATTCAAATATGTTGATTGTGCGGCCTCGCTTTTCTGTCTAACATCTTCGTACATTTTGAGTGAGGCCTCAGAAAATTTCGTTAGTCGATCGAGAACTTTTGTTAAACTTGAATGTATGCAACTTATATTTGAAGAGAATGTGGCATTTTCGTCGGCCTTCCCTTCTAGTTCTTCACCAGTGTTTGCTTCGACAAGCTTCTGTTTCCTCTGTAGTTCAGCTTGTTGGGATATTGAACAGTTCAATTCTCCAAGAAGGCTCTGATGGCATTGCTGAGTTCATTGGATGGAAGGTCATCAATTCCGATTAACCAATCACGACAAAGGACAAAGATAGGTGGGGCAATGACACGGCGAGGAGAGAATGGCCTTCTGCTCTTTGAACGATCCTGTGGCTGAATACAATGCTGTAGCCAGCCGTTCAAAGCACCAACATACGATGCAAGGCTGTTGATCCAGTTTGCAAAGCTTAGGCCAAAACATTCGATTTCTTGTTGAAGTTGGATCGATATCTGCCTCTGTGCATCTGCTCGAGGTGTACCCATGGCAGTACTCTTTGAATGATATGCCAATGATATTGTTATGTACTGTGAGTGATGACATTCAAGCATCGCCTTCCACATCCTGATCAACCTGCACCGAAACAAAAAAGTATTGACAAAACAGCAAACAATCTATAATAACCGGCTACAAAATGAGTCATATCGCCTAATCACTTCGGTTGTGAAGAGGAAAATAAGATCCCTTCTTACCCCTGAATGAGCTCAATAAGTTGTGGCTGCATCTCTTCATCCCTCATTTTCTCAATGCGTTTTGATATTGAATCAACAGAATAAATTGCAACTCGTATCCGGGAGTGCAGATCCTTGACAACTGCCCTCGTTTTGTCGATGACTTGTGTACTGTAATCCTTTGCAAATAGATATCTGAGTTGATCACACTTACGATCATACTCCTTCCTAATGGATTCGCTTGCCTAAAAGCACGAGTGATATGAAAAGACAAATCTTATTAAAAAAAGAGGTCAAAATGCAAATTGATCACCAAAATCTTATTCAAGATTTCAATAACCTAAACAATCAGCTCAAGATAACATCTGTATGATAAACTTTTGCTAATGATACTTCACCATTTTGTATATCATAAAAATGGTTCATCAATCTATAAGATTTAAGCTAGAATGCAATTACTGAAATGATGAGCTCAAGATATCATCTATACGATAAACTTTTGCCAATGATACTTCACCATGATATCATCGACGTACCTTGACTTCATCGTAGAGTTTCCTCTCCCACGCGTAAAGCCGATCCAAGGTAGAGGAATGACTTCCAGAGATCATACAGAACTCTTCTACAAACTCACTTCCACTGTCATCGTCATCTTTGGCAGCAAGAGGATTCCTTGATGAAGATGACCGAGTTGATGTTGACCTTTTCCATGTAATCACTTTTGTCTTATGAGCTTCTTCTACATATACATTATGACTCTATTAATACAGCAGGCTTAACAAGGAAAGGGCTATATCAGAATATTAAATTCAAGGGTTCTATCTCTTTCATCCAAAAAGAACTTTACCATGAGAATAGAGGGCAGGTTTGCAGGACAACAAACAAGTCGTAATCGACGTAAAGGGTCGAGAAAAGCAAAACCGGATATACTTCCTGCAAGAGTTGAGATACAACAGTGGAAATTAATGAACTAATCAAATACACATATGAACAGCTATAACTAACTCAAGCAAATTAGTCAGTTAATTGACATTTTTTCTTCAATGTACCGTTTTCTTCAAGGTATCCAACTCTGATTTTATTGGCTTCAAGCATTCTAGAGATCTCCCTCCCAGATTCCGAAGCTCTCTGAAACCGATTATCGATCTCCTTAATGCTGGAAAGAAAATCTTTAGCTCTATGAGTAATAAACTCTGAGGGATCCTCTTGTTCAGTACACAATCTCTTCTCCAACTCCATCCCGCCTCTCGAAGCAGATTGTTCAAGCACAACTTTGTTTGATAAACTTGCCGAATTAACCTCTTTATCTTCCCGTCTCGTCATCTCCAAATTTCTTTCTTCAACAGCCTCAAAGGAACTCAAATTCTCACCATTATCACCAGCTTTTTGCACTGCTTCTAGCTTTGAAGTTCCTTCATGAGATTTATCTTTGGTGGGATCAATCATTTCTCCCTTAAATTGCTTCCACATTCTCTCATCCTCAAAGCTCACATCCATTCCACCAGTCCCCAAAAACCTAAAGCTCTCAATTTCATCATTGGTATCAAAGTAATCCAAGACGGCCCTGACTCGTGGAGTGGCGGCGGGGGTGGTGGAGGCAATGGGAAGAATCAGCAACTGATTCTTCATACACAAAACTATGGTTACTTGGCCGGACCTTGACAGTAAGAGGAGTTCCACCTCCGGCGACCATGTAACTAATAGTGGCTATCGGCGGAGAAATGGGGCTTTCCTGCAATGGAGACTCCGAAGCATCGGCAGTGTGCGACGGACATGGAGACGGATAAGAGGAATGCGACGGCGTTTTGTCGATCTCGGTAGCCGATGTTGACAAAGACGATTCTATCAACACCTCAGCCTCGGCATATCGTCGGAGAGAAACGCCGACGTTTCTGAGGGCCTGAACGTAACAAACATGCGCAGCGGCTAGAGCGTATCTCGAATCGATGGCCTGTTTGATGTACCGTTTTCGCTCCTTACAAAGGCGTAGGGCTTCGTTGTTCTCGATTTTGGAGTTCGTACCACCCATTTCTCGCCAAAACTTTCACTACCCAGGTCATGAAATTGAGGTCGAAGCCATAAAATACTAATTAAAAGAACACTCACTTTGTAATCAATGGCTTCCGGACTCGATTTTCAAAGAAATCCACCAGCATCAGACATTGTAGAGCATCGAGATGAATACGAGAAACAGAGCAAAACAAAGCGAAACCTGTATAGAAAAACAGAGCAGCCTCTTTTCAACGAACAACTCAAAAACTCAGCACGAAATCAAGAACCCACTACAGGAAAGCGTGTTTGTAAAGAAAAGGACAAGACACACAAAAGGGAATGTGCTTAAGAAGACAGAGTTTTCTTCACATTACATTTCACAATATGACAAAAGAAAACAGAGGATTATTACCTTGTTTTGAAGCACGAAAGAGAGCAAAGCTAGAAAGTTCAGTGAGCAAGAGCTCATAAATTCAAACCCATCAAATACAAAACTTGAAGAGAATGAAAGAGAAAAAACGAAACGATCTCAGAGATTATTAGTATTCAATGAACCTCTGAAACGAAGATTTTTGCAGAAATAGAGAGGGAAAGGCAGTAATGATGAAGCAAAATGGAGATCAATAAAACCTAAGAAGGAAAGAAAGAGAGAGCTTAGTGGGAATCTGCTTACACAATCACCATGGCAAGAAACTCCTCGAAAAATGTGTAGATTTTCACCCAAAAAAATTCAAAAGAAAAAACATAAGTTATTAGAAAACATTCATACTTCACTGTTTCAATTAAAGAATTATAATGGCCATTCCTTTTTATGGGAAGGACAAAAGAAAATGAAAGAAAAACTAAAGCAAAAACCTTTCACACTAAGCAGAACAGAGGAAATTAGTGTCAGAAAAGGGAGAGAGAGAACATTTAATGGAAAAGATGGGTAGATGACGGAATTGCCCTTGATTTTCACAAGAGAAAGTGCAACGGCTCCTTAAAATCCGGTTTTTAGGGAAATTGCGTTTTGTTTTGTAGCAACTTTTGCCAGCTAACTTCGCCATTTTTACACTAATGGAGCTCTCTGTACTGCTCTGTTTCTCTGTTTAGTGGAATGAGAGAGAAAGGGAAAATAAGATAAATTGAATTTTGAATATTCTTCTTCTTTTCTTTTCTTTTCTTTTCTTTTCTTTTTTTTTTCTACTTTTTATTCTATTATTGAATGAAAAAGGTTTTTTCTTTTGAAAGTTTTGAAAGATATTTGATCTAATTTATTTAATAATATGCAAAATTTAGATTATCAAGTCTGGAAATTTAGTATAAATTTGAGTATGGCAGAGAATCTTTGGTACATGATGACAACTTAGTGACATGGAAAGGAATGTTTACTTTTTCCTTTGTTATAAAGATTTGTGTAAATTTTATGATACATTTTTCTTTCTTTGATCTCTTTCTTTTTCTTTTCTCATCAAAAATTAACAAAGTTTTAGTTCAGTCCACCAGCCAACTTCTTCATTGTTTTATTGGTTAAAATCTTTTAGTTAGATCAAAAGTTCCAATATCATCTCCCCATCCATTCAAATATATAGCTTATTAACTTTAATATGTATCAATTTAGTTGATATTGTTAAAACTTATGTCTAAAATAGATAATATCATATAATTGTGAAAACCTTTACCTCATGGAGTGTTATAAGAATCATGTCTTTGACCTAATCGTGTTAATGGATCATCAAATGTCAAACCAATAAATTGTGAGCCACACTGATATATATAGTCTGGTTCAAATTCATGGTTATGCTCTATATATATGTACAATCTCTAACAAAAGTAGAAGAAGAAAAATTATGTCAAGAAATGTTTGAAGAAGTTTCTTTGTTCCATGGAAATCAAACTGCTCTAACACTGTTATAAATTAGTGCAAAGTGAATTTGCAAATAATTTAATTAGCATGTAAAAATTTAGTTTGTGTCATTCTTAAGATGCAGCTAAAATGGATGAGCCAAGGTTGATAGAATTCATAGCTAATCATTGCTTTAAAAGATCGATCCAGGTGAATTTGCAAAAAATTAGGGAAGACCTTTAGTCTCGTTGGAGCGCGCTCAACAAGACCTAGAGACTATCTTTACACTTTGTCAGACCAAGTGACTAGTTGAACTCCGACAATTATTGGTCCAAATTCCTTACAACGATATATATTCATAACAAAAAACCGCATTGAGAATTGAGTTGACACATAATTTGATTGGTTATTAGAGTAAGTAGTGACATAAGACAATCATTCAACCAATAACTCAATACTTCTAAAAATTAAAAAGAGAGCAACGATGAATTTGAGTGTTATCTTACCTAAAGGTAAGCACTATATAAGCAATAATATATATATAGAGCAATCACCATGGGTACACAAAAAATTCCATGCTCTTATTTGCTATAAAATTACTTAGTAATCTACTAGGGTGTGTTTGGGGTGGGAATTTAGGGGTTAGGAAAAGAGTTATGATCCAAACTTTATTTGGGCAAACGGTTTACATTTTTGGGATTAGGGTTTAATAAACCTATATATTTTCCTACTTTTATCTTCTCATAACTACAAATTTTCCTACTTCATCTTATTATTATACTACACTCATAACTTTTTTCCAAACACATCTTATAATAACACTACAATTATAAATTTTTCTCCAAACGCATATTATCATAATACTACCACAATAATTCTTTCCTCAAACAAATATTATCGTAACACTATCCTTCATATTGCTTCTTTCAAACAAATATTACCATAACACTACCAATAATAACTCTAACCTCAAACACGTATTATCATAACACTAGGATTATTATAATCCTAAGATTATCACAATCATTTTTCTTAATAGTTGTGTCCCTCTTCCAAACACATACTTATTGTTTTGAGTTAGGCATCAAAATATTGGTAGCTTGACATCACGTTAATTTTTGTTTTTATTATTTTGCAAGACACTTTTCGTATTATTTAAGAAAAAAATATTTCTAATGCTGATTTTTTTTTATATGAACACAATACTTTAGGTTGACAAAGATTTCTACGTTAAAAAACATTTTCATAGAATCTAAAAGTACACAATAATTAATTAAATATTACAAATTATTTTAAACTATTCAAAAACTATATCGTAAAATCTTTAAAATAATAAATAAAAAACAAAAAAAGAACTATATTGTTACGAAGTTCTATGAAAACTTTTTGTACTACTAATAATAATAATATTAAATTGAAATCAATCTTTTTACAAACAAAACCTTTTATACAACTCTTCTTAAACAGAAAAAAAAAAAAAAAGATCATGCTAAGTTAGAAATTTTCATTTTTTAAACAACTTGGATAAATGTTTTTGAAATCTAATGAATGTTTTTAACCATCTTTTAAGGGTATCTTATGACGCTTCCTAATTTTAGTCGTGTGTTGATTGATGAATTATTGAATTTCAAACTAAGAAACAACAATGAAAATTGCAAAGATCATCACTTTAAACTTTTAAAATAAAATTATTTTAGAATTAGATACCAAACCGCATTGTAGTCGAAATGAGATTCATTAAAAATAAAATTGAAGAAGTATCTATTTGTTTTAGTAGTGGTCGACAGGAAAGTAGTTCTTGTTTCAAAAGTCACGGTTGAAATTCTTGTTGAAAATTATCGTTCTATTAATTGATCATATATGAACTCATATTCACATTAGCAGGAGAAATGTTGGCATTTGAATGAAAGGTAAAAGACTATGTTTTCATAGCGAGACAACAAAGTCTAACTCTTTCTTCTCTTCATCTTTGCGTAAGAAAGTTACCGTTAGACCACACTTGGTGGAATGAATGCATTGCTTTTAATCGTGCTTACCTACCTAGAAATATATACATCTATCACATTTTACTGTTACCTTACCGTTATTGATTGACCACGACAATAACGATAACCGTAACAATAAATTAAGCATGACAATTTCATAGTTTTCATATTGTTATAGTAACAATATTTGTAACTGTAACAATAAAAATAGTGAATCTCATGTAATCTTCCGTTTCAATTCGATATAACTTTTATTCTTCAATCAAATTATAGAATTTGATTACAAATTTCAAAAACCACATTTGATTAAGATTATATATAAAAAAAAAAACAAGTAAACAACAAAAAGTAATCAATTGGTGTCCACTCTTTACATTACTGTTGATGGATTACTTTTGAACCGTGTAAATGTAGTTCTTAGGATGTGTATTATTACATAATACTTAAATAGTAATTATTTATTACATTTTAAATTATTAGGAAAGGGTAAATAAATCAATTTAATCCTCATCCCCTAGTGCTTAAGATTATACTCTAAATCAAAAAAATCAAACATTTTGAATCTATTTCTCTCAAAATGAAAGACTAAAGTACAAATCAAATGTATAGAGAAAAAGTTTACATGTATATATATATATATATATGTAAAGGAAACATAAATAATTTGTTGATGAAAGACATTATTGTTAAAGCTTAAACATATGTTTTGCTATGCACGTGATAAAAAATGACTAAGAGCAATTTGGGAAAGGATTCAACTTTATGTGGATAATAGCAATGATTTCCTCATCTCCAATTCCACTCATGTTTGAGTTGAAAGGGAGGAGACAATATTCTCAAATACTTTTCATCCAAACAAGTATAGTTTAATAGTTTGATTTTGTTTAGTTCAAACAATATATGCTTTACCGATGTTAAGTAGAATGTGGTTTCATTGATCTAATCCATAACCAACCTATATTCTTTTCTCTAATTCAGTTCACATCCATTTTAATAAAATTAATTAATATTTCACAAACTTAATTTGATTAGATACTCAAGCTTGTACCAATCTTTTATTTTAAGAATATATGTTTTTTTAAAAAGGATAGCATAGTTAATTGAATATGATCATTGCAACAAGCTTAATGATTTGATTTCCAATCACAATTGATTAGGTCATCTTTAATAACGACCTAGCTCTTTTTTTTTAAAAAAAAAATTAAAATTAAGTTTATATATATAAATGTTCGCTTAGTTATATTTACTTTTTACCGATGTTTTTAACGATTCATCCATGTTTTGAAAACAAAAAAAAAAAATTAGTTTTCAAATTTGACTAAATAATTTAACTCTTTTACTTTATGAAAATAAAATTCATTGTAATATGTTGAGAGGAAATAGGCTTGATTTTCACAAACGAAAAATAAAAACCAATAAACACGAGAGACATGAAGTTAATTATGATAGTTAGTGATTATTACAGCATATGTGGATCGTACTAATCTATAGATTGTAATATAATAATTAAAAACAAATTAAATAACTCCCAATCATTTTATCAAAATGGGGTCTAATTAAATAGTTTTTGAAAGAATGGAAGAGAAAAGAGGTGACTAATTAAGTGTGGGGCACATTGTGCCATAAGAGAGTGGTAATATTCTTTACTTGGCAAAGTAGATCACGAGACTATATTTAAATGTCAACTTTGAGCAAAGAATATTGAAGTGTTTTTTTGGTCGAGTAACGTAGTTTTAAACACTTATATAACTTATGAAACTGGTTAATATAATATGTGTACGTTTTAATAATCTTTGTCGATGTGAATATTATTTTAGTTTAGATAGAAAGTCATAAATGTTATAATAGAGAAAAAATTTAAATTGTATTCCAATTACTAATTGTATCACCGCTATTATTAATTTTACTTCAGAAATTTTTATATACTTTTCCTTCTAATAAAACTAGTTTACATTTGAATCTTTAGAATCAAATAGTTAAATGGGAAGCTTTTTTAAACAATGATATATTTTCTTTTTTGTTTAATTTCATAGTTTAGTTTGCTTTTATTCATTCTAATTCTTTTCATTATTAGTCTACATATATCACCTACATTCCTATACAAAAATTGAGTCTTATTAACACTAAAACGTTAATAAAATCTAGTTTCTTAAAAGCACCATATCAAAGATAACCTTTTAGAACCAATAATTATATCATGTTTTTAATCATCAAAGTTCACATTGGACGAAGTATACAAATTTGGTTAAATTATATAAAATAATATCCTAAAATCCTTTTTCATTTGCTTTAAAAATGCACATCCTTTTATATTTTCAAAGGTTACAATAGTCGTATATGAAGTCATGGCGTTACTGTTCTGAATTCTAATTTAAGTTTTCAAAACCAGCAACTAAATGCAGTAATCAAATATGCATGCATGACTCACGAAATTCCTTACGTAACTCTTTCTGATTAGTAAGTGGCATCTTACAAATATTTTAATGCATGAGTGGAGGAAAATATAATATAAGAACTTATCTATGAAGAATGAATTAAATAACATTACAAAAGTTTACACCGCTTAAGATCAAAGAAACCAACTTCACTCAGCTGTTGAGTGTCACCAAAAAGCTTCACCAGCCCTCTTAACAGTAACACTAGGGGCCTTTTCTAATTAATAAAAAGCAATAAAATAGCAAACGAAAACAAAAACAATCATAAATATTGAAGCTGCTTAACTCTTAAGGCTACGTAAAATAATTTAATTATTCAGTCGGTTCAAAAGAACTGACTCCATCCATGGATGTTGGAACACTGTCTCAAAGAAATTAAGAAAGGGTAGAAATATATGAGTTTCGACGACGACATAAGTGACATCATGGGTATATATAACAATTAATGTGAGGGTAAACAATATAATTTAATATACAAAGTCTGTGGATTTGACCTAAACTTTAGTTCCTTACAAATAATACTCCTACTACTGTTTTCTCAAATTACCATCTACAAAACTCAAAACTACTTTTCTTTTCTTTTCTTTTTAATATCTAAAATCATGAAAATCATGAAGGAAGTAATCATACCAAAGTTTCATTGATGGACAAACGATAAATGACTTGAATCGTAAACTTAATTAGACCATTTCTATTATAAGTTTTGCAAATTTACTGTTATTGTTACCTTTATCTCTACTTTTGAGGGTTAAGTAAAATTGATATCATTAATAGTAATTGTAAAGATGTCAAAATTGAAAATGTTCAGTTGTAATTAACTATATATATATTGATAATGGTAATGATCGGACATAATTTTTAGATGTAATAATCAAATTGAGCCTTCTTATAACTCACCAATTACATTGTGTTATTTCATTAAAGATTTGGATATAAACAATGCCAGATGTAAATATAATTGTATAATAGTAGTAAACAGGTTCAAAGTAATATACTTTTTTTAATTTTCATTAATCTATTATTTTTCCACTGCCATAAATAAAGAGTGAGATGAGAGTTATTTAAACTACACTAGAGACTCTCATTTTGATAAATGGAGCATGCTTCAACTTATAGATGACTAGCGACTCAACATAATTATGTTATAAAATTTCACTCAATTTTCTCTCAAATTCATCCTTTGTCACTGTTTTCCATTACTTATATACACTTATGCAATGTTTTGATTCCATAATTAAAATTAAAATTTAATATAGAAAACATACCTTTATACAATATATACTTCTATTAAAATGAATATTAAAATGAAAATTGACATGCATGAATTCTAGTTGCACTAAAAACTAGATAATTACTAAATCAAATAAAAGAATAGTTGTAATTATAGTAATTAAATTTAAATCATCCACGTAAATATAGAAAAATTTATATTTGATTATATTTGCAATTTTTTAAAAAATTATTACTATACAATTAATTATTATTTCTACAATTGTGATGGTAATGATGCAAAAGTTAACTTAAACCACTAAATCAATCAACTAAATTATTACTTTTTAAAAGTTTAAAAAAATGAGCAAACGGTTGCCAATGATGGGGTAATATCATTCACAAAATGATTGAATTTAGTAATGCATACATAATAGGATTCACAAAATGATTTATATAAATTAAGGTGGTAATAAAATTGATTTAGTTAATGATTTAAAGATGATTATTTTAGATGAAACAAATGATATATAACATCTTTTCATTTTCCAGTAACTTTTTAAATATTTGTTAAGATACAATTTAATTTTTTTTAAAAATGTTGTGCATAATTTAAAATTCAAAACTATCATTTTTAAAAAGAAATATAAATTAAAAAAATTACTGTAAATGGGTAACGAATATTAAAAAGAATATGTGTAAGTAGATTTAATATATTTTGGAAATGATAAAGTTAAAAATAAAAAAAAGTATTATTTTGTGTGACATAGTAAGAATGGAAAAAACAATAGTTGGTCAAATATAAAAGGAAAAGAAAATATATAGAGAAGGATTAAGTTGGTTTGTGTAAAAAAGAAAGAAATAAAACGATAAGTTAGTGATGTAATGAAATGGCATATGTGTTCAACATGCAAGCTCCCTACACCCATTCTTCAACCATCTCTTTCTCTCTCTTTTTCCTCTCTCTTCTTCCTCTCTTTCAAAAACCTCCAAAGTCAAATTTACTCCTCCTTAATGGCAAACTTTGTCTCCAACCTTCAATCACCGCCATTCTCAATTTCTTCCCATTATATATATACCCCTTCCCAACAATGGACCCAATTCACTGTATCTCAATTTCCCCCCCCAATTTTATAAACTACATATTACCTTCCTCATCTCACTTTAAATGATGGTGGAGTTCCATGGAGAAATCCGATCCCATAACGATGAAGACGACCGAGACCAAGAACCAGAAGAGGAAATTAGCTACGATGATCTCAAGAAACGAATGTGGAGAGATCGACAACGGATGAAGAAGATGAAGGAGAGGCATGATGAAGAAGAGCCTGAATCTGCTGCAAGAGAAGAAGCTTCTCGCCGTAAGAAAATGGCTAGAGCTCAAGATTCCATTCTTAAGTGCATGGATAAAATCATGGAAGCTTGTAAAGCTCAAGGGTTTGTTTATGGAATCGTTCCGGAAAAGGGAAAGCCGGTCACTGGCTCTTCCGAGAGCCTCCGTGAATGGTGGAAAGATGATGTCCGATTCGAACAAGATGCTCCAATGGCTATAGCGAAATTTCTCCCCAAAGTAATTGAAGAATCAGGGATTGATCCCAATTCGTTTTTGCATTTACTCACCGATTTACAGGACACAACATTGGGATCCATTCTCTCCGCTTTGATGCAGCACTGTATTCCTCCACAGAGGAAATTCCCACTGGAAAAGGGTTTAGCGCCGCCATGGTGGCCGACGGGTAACGAGCTTTGGTGGGGTGAACAGGGCGCCGCCGGTGGTCATGGTGTTCCGCCGTATAAAAAGCCCCACGATCTCAAAAAGGCGTGGAAAATCAGTGTCTTGGCGGCGGTGATTAAACACATGTCGCCTGATTTAGACAACATGAAGAAATTAATTAGGCAATCGAAGAATTTACAAGCGAAAATGACAGCGAAAGAGACAATCACCTGGGCTAAAGTTGTGAATCAAGAAGAAGCTCTGATGAACTTAACAAAAAAGAGCTTAAGAATCACCGACGAAGAAGAAGACAAAGAAGAAGAACACAACAAAAACAGAGATAAACAGAGCAGCGATGAGATTATGACGAAACGAAAGTGTGTATTCGAACAAGAACCCATATTGGAATCGTTGTTATACCCTTGCCAGAATCAATGGTGTCCGCAGAGTGAAGCGGTAATGGGATTTATGGACAAGAAAGCAAGAACAGAGCATGAGACACAGTGCATTTGCGGAGGAGAGAGGTCAGAGGAATTTTCGGACGAGCAATCGATGGACACGCATTTGAAGAGCGTGGTGGAGTGGATGAACTGGGAGCTGGGGAGGGCGGAGGCGGGGAGGGAGGAGGCGAGGATAGAAGATGCTGGAGATGGGTCGGGGAGCAGCACGGCGGAGGATTACGGGAGTGGGTACTGGAATATGGATTTGAATGCGAGTCCGGCGGAGGATTTGAGTGGGCAACAACAAGATTCTACTTCCATTTGGGATTTGAGATATGATTGGGGAGCTGAAGAATAATGAAGATCAACAATCACTCCCTTTTTATATCTCAATTTTGATGCTTCAAACGGAAAAATTAGTTTTGAAGAAGTTTTGAATTTTGAAATTTTAAATCTTTTCTTGGGGTAGAAGTTAATTGGACTTTAGGTTTGAATACTGAGGTTGCTTTAATCTTCTTCCATTATCATTAATGATTTCTATGATTAGAATGATTTCTATGATTATGATTCATATTAATACTATTATTAGTAGTGTGTTCCATTAAAGTCGGAAATGGATTATTTTGTTACTAATATAATGTTATCTTTACTTTGAATGTATTGGATATATCTATTTATTACGAGAGTGTTCTTATTACTACACTTTTTGGAAGGACAGAAAATAATTCTTTCACTGGGTGCACTTCGAATTCGAATTCATTTGAAGGTTGAGATTGTCTTGTTCAATCTTCTTCTTTAAATTGACAAACAAACAAACAAAAAAAAAGGACGTGTGATGGCCTTTTACTTCTTCATTCTTCCTCCCTATCTATTGCTTTTTTATTCTCTATCTTCCTTCTCCAGTTTTTACCAACTTTAATTTGGATTATATGAATCATAGAGTCTTTTTGCTTATGCTTCAAGGATTATTTCACACATGTTCTCTTTCAACCATTATTTCACACATGTTCTATACAAATAGAGGTTGTGTCTTCATTTATAAACGGAACCAAGCAAGTAAAACAAGCAAAAAGAGAGTAAGAGAGTTAGTGAGAGACTATGGGTGTTTTGAAAGTAAAATAGTGCTAGCTCTTCCAAAAAAATGGTCAATTCTTTGTAAAATTTCAAATATAACATTCACATTAATCACAAATTCTCATGATATTTACTAAGTTAATAATAAAAATACAAATAATTAAATTTGAGACTAATTAAAAAATTGACATCCGTCCAAATTAAAATGATCAACTCTGATGCTGCCACATAATTTTATTATGACCGTTAGATCAAGTTAATTATTTTGGTCCAATTAAATATTATTTATTTGAGTTAAAGTTCAATTGAGTAAAAAAAATGTAATTGTAATTGACGACTATTTTAAAAATAATAATTAAGAATATAACAATATTTAAAAAATTGCAAATATAGCAAAATTATCGTCGATAGACTTGTATTATTGATGGACTCGTATGATCTATTAGTGATAGATCAATATTTGCAACATGATCTATCACTAATAGATTTTCATCATTTATAGAATTTGACAAATTTTGCTATATTTGTAATTTTTTTAAAATGTTGTTATATACTTAATTATTTTGAATCTAATTGCTAAATTTGCAACTGTCCTAAACAAAATAAATTTAATTTAGTTCAAAAGTTAAATATGATCCAAATCCATGTGGTTGAGTATATGGTCTAGCCCATGGACCAAGCTTAAGTTCAGAAAAGACTAGGAGTTAAGAGGGCAGTTAGAAAGTGGTTAGAGGTATTCTTGCAATTCCTTGGAAGATAGGAAGGCAGAATAGAGAGAGAGACTTTCGAATTGAGATCTCCTCAATTCGATTTTCTTGTATTAATTTATGAATCTGAAGCAATAAAAGAAATTTGTTACGTGGTTCAATTTGGTGTTCTATCAAATTCCACCAAAAAATTCTATAATAGAAAAGTTCTCCTTATTTGGAAAGAGTTGAATTTTTTTTACTCCACATCTTAAAGAAAATTCTTTTAAAAGCTAGAAGACTCTTTTAGCTTCTGAAGCCGACCATCCCCTCTAACTTCAAGAACATCATGTGCTCTGCTTCCTCCAAATCAAGTATAGACGTTCAACCGAGAGAGAAACAGATGATCAAATTCTAGAGATGGAAGTATATCACGTCAAAGTAACATAAATACAACATCAACACAAGTTCAACTACACGAATTAAATTTCTCAAAAAATCTCGTGTGAATAACGTGAATTAAGGACAAGAAGATTTATGACCATACGAAGAAAAAAAAACTATTTATTGAATTTATATGCTTTGGACAATTTAAATACATAACCTCAAACTAAGTAAAACATTAAAAAGTAAATACTCGAGCTTTCAAGAAAATGCATGGAACTCAAGCTAATTTAACAAGAGGTTAATACATTATTATCATCATATCCATTTTCCAACAAGTAGTTAAAAAGAAGAAGAAGAAAGAAAACTATAGCGCAATGCATCAAAGAAATCAAACCCTGAAAAACCAATCCTTTGTAGTGAGCTTAACAACTTTATTTTTCTCAAATCACTATTTCTAATAGCTAGATATATATATATATTAGAAACCGTTAAGCGAAAGACAACGCTTTCACAACGACTCATCGAAGTCGAGATATTGTTTGAGAATTGTGGGGCAGAAAGCAAGAGGACGTCGGATCAGGAAGCCCATTGCATTTGCATAGCGGAAGATGCTAGTGAGGCCATTGTTGTTGGTGAGAATGACAGTAGCACTGTTTCGACCTACATCGGGACGGTTGCACCCAAGATGAGGACTACTCACAAGAACTACCTTACAACTCTCATCCTTGTGGTCTTCATACACATTGATTTTGTATTTTCCTTTAGAATCGGTAATAGCTTCTTTGGTGAACTTCAACACCCATGTGGCTCTATCTCTACACTCCAACCTCACTTTTGCACCTGTTTCATTTCATTGATTAATTTTCTAGTAAAACAATCGTCCATTTCATTACTTGTTATAAAAGAGAAGCATTACAAACAGAAATATAAAAGAAGCATTACAAACAGAGACATAAAAGAAGCATTACCAGAAATGGGAGTGGAGACGTTTGTCTCGAAACCACACCGACAAGTGTCGCAGTAGACACAACCATTGACGACGAAAAGCTGCGCGGAGGCAGGAAGGCCGTGAAGAAGCACGAGAAAACAAACACCAATCAATAACTTGAAAAGAGTAGAAGTAGGCATGATTAGGAAGAAGAATGAAAAGAAAGATTAAAGGGGGCAAGGTCTCAGATTTCCAATGGTTTATTCATATTTAAAAGGGGAGTTTTGAAGATTGGGAACTTGGATTTGTGTGAGACATTAATGTTACAACGTGCTCTTTCCCTTCTCTTCCGCATATTCTCACAACTTCTATTATTCATCACTTTTTCAACACTCACATGCCCCTTCTTTCATTTTTCTTTGTTTACAATCCAATGGAGGAATAGTCGGAGGTTGACTTTAAATTGAAGTGAGAGAAGTCCATGCTTTATCTACGGATCTTGTCCTCTCCTCCCCTTTTCACATTTTTTATTTTTCTATCCATCCAACAGTCGAGTTGAGATCTTCCAACTCTAAATGGCTGAGATTGTTTTGGGACAGGTATTTTAATTTCTGTAATATATATGCACTCCTTACTCCTTACTAACAACATTTTATCATAACGTCTTTCATCAACATTAATCAAACCATATACACTACTCCCATGGGTGTATTGATCTGAAATACTGAACTTGGCTTCATTCCTACTCAACTTGGTTCACTTGTTTGGTCGACTCTTAACATGGCCCTTGGGTTTATATATTTTCATATATGGTTTGAGACTTGCAAGATGAGGTTCACAATATAATTTTTGGAAGGTGCTTCAAAGGTTGATTTCAAACAAGTTACTGCAGTTATTATGTTTAATAAATTATTTGTGCCCTATTTGATAATTGTTTTTATATTTTCTTTCTTTTAAAAACTAAACTTATACACGCTTACACCATTCAATTTGTTTTGTTATTTAGGATTGATTTGATAACGTTCTTGTTTCTTCTTTTTTTATAACAAAAAATAAATCTATGTTTAAAAAAAAACAAATTTCGTTTTTTGAAAAAAAAATAAAAACATGAATTGTTCGATAATTATCGTTTCTTGTTTTTTGTGTTATTTTTCCTATTTTCACTTATTTTCTAGTTTAAATATAATTTAATTGTGTACAAATTAATATATATATATATATAAATAAAAGATAATTATAAAACATTGACATTATCAAATATTCATAAATCCCTCTTTGCAAAATTAATAACTTATAATATACTATAGTTTTTATTATGTCGTTCAAAATTATTTGGTTTGAGGTATTTTTTTTTTCATTTAATTCATTTATCTTTAATAATGTTAATTTAAATTAAGCTATATTATTATATAAATAGGGTGGTTGTAAAATATTAAAGAAAATTGAAATGATTATCTTACTAAAAAATTTATATAATATAAAATTCTAAGATATACTAAAAATAATAATTTTAAAATTTAAATAACATATAAATATGCATGTTAAAATCTATTTTAAAAATTAGATATAAAATTTAAAATTAAATAATAGGTTAATCTAAATATTAAAAGTTTAAGATTTAAAATTAAATAAACATACAATTATGAAATATTAAGTGAAGAAAAAAAATGGTTAATTTTTAAAAATAGAAGAATTGACAAATTATTTACTAAACATACAATTATGAAATATTAAGTGAAGAAAAAAAAATGGTTAATTTTTAAAAATAGAAGAATTGACAAATTATTTACTGTCAATAGCAAAATTTTAATCCAAATTTAATATGGATAACCAAAATTTTAACCAAAATCTAAAATATAAAAAAAAATAAAAATTGCTATAAAATGTAAATACTTTCTATTTTCTTCTATTTATGTAAATTCTCTAAAATAAAAACTAATTAAAAAATATTAAACATATATAAAAATTAATAAATAAAGAAAAAATAGAGATATTAAATGTATAAATATGAAAAATTAACCTATAATTACGAAAAATTAATAAAGAAAGAAAAGAAAATAAAACAAGTTAAGAAATAAAAAAACCATGAAAGTTGGAAATTGAACCTGTTAGTTTCTCTATTTTTGTATTTCTAGAAACGTATCTTGAATATTAGAAACAAGAAATAGAAATGGTTATCACACATGTATGTTTCTTAAAAAAATGAAAAGTAGAAATAAAAATTACTAAAAGAATCGTTTAAAGTATGTATCTAAAACTTAACTCAAAGTTAATGAAGAAAAATATAGAAGTATGTATACTGTAGTTGTTAGTAGTACATTATACATATAAACAGCAAACATTTAAACCCTTATACCTAAGATGTATTTGTCCCTTCAAATTTTTGTCACGAGATCACAAAATATGTAGTCAAGAAGCAAGCATTGTGCAAAACAAACAAACTCTTAGAAAACACAAAATTTGGAGCTCACCATAAAATTTTTAACTACAATCAAAACTTGAACAAAAGCAATGTGGGGGGTTTGCATGGAAGTGAGTTTCAAGGCTTCTTGGGTTGCTTTGATGAGGTTGAGGTCAATATCATGAGAGGAAGGCACCTTCCTTTGATCCCACCATTCTCATTCTCATTCTCTTCATCTTCATCTTCATCTTTTTTCTCTTCCAATTCTTCCCTTTTGCTCCTAAATATAAAATCTCATAATATTCTCAACATTTTCATAACTATTCAAATGGACAAATACTAAACAAACCTATATGATTGTGACATTTTGATAGTTATTATTATATAACAATTTTGGTACTCATCAATATCAATAATTTAGTTTTAGAAAATGTGATAGATTCTTTTGTTCTTTTTGTTTTTAATTTTTTTTAATGGTATGACTGTTTTATTAACGATGGTTGGATACACCGAATCTTATCATTCCCTCTCTTTTACACACTTGAAAATAATGTTGTTTGACACATTCCTATTTAGTGCTAGTCAAAATGCACGAAAGACTGGTGCCACTCGATTTTTTATCAAAGTCTTTTTTTTATATAGGTGATTTTCATGAATCACAAGGTTAAATTTAAAAACAATTACAAACTACATGTTTCTTTCAAAGTTTTTGACCTTGTAAAAAGTTAAATTAATTAAAAAAATTGTAAAAAAATGGACAAAATATTTATATTTTATAAAAAAATTAAGTGTAATTGATTTTAGTCCTAAATAATTTGGACTTTTTTACCAATTTTTTTTAAGAAAAACCCAAAAAATTAAGTAAACAAAGGAACTCATAGTTAAAAATAGTATCTACAGCCCAATTTTGCAAAATTAAAAGTCGAAAGCCAAAAAAAAAAAAAAAACCTTTTCAGCCTGAATAATAATGCAAAAAAAAAAGTAAGATTAATTTTCAAAACCAAAAATAAAATAATTAGGCAATGCTTAATAATTGCTGTATTTATCTAAAATTGTTTTTATAGGACTTTTATTGTATTAAAAAGAATGGAAAATCGTACTTACTTTTCTTCTTTATAGGAGTTGGACTTGTTGAGCATAGGTGGGATGACATGCCGATCTTCTCTAATGGACTCCACAATGGAGCCACTAAAATACTCCTTCTCCTCTCTCTGCAATTTCCCCAACCTCGGATTCTCTGACATATACTTTATCATTTCCTCTTCTCTCATCATATTTCCCCCATTTTACACACAACCCCTTTCCCTATCCCCTTCTCCGTTCTTCTCACGGTTTTCCCCTTCGAACCCACTGACCCACCACACCCTATAAACTGCATCAGAACCGAATTCCGACTCGGACCCGACTCGATCCCTAGTTCGTCGTCGTTATTCAAGGCAAACCGTTTCGAAGTGGAACATCGAGCCGACTCGGTCGGAGTCTGAGTTGTCCCGGGGGTTCCCCAGCGTTCTTATCGCCATCGTCGTATTCGTAATCTTCGTCTTCGTCGTATTCTAAATCGGAATGTGGGTGGTGGGGGAGTGGAGTGGGTGCGAGTTGCTGTTTCCGAGTTTTAGTTGGGAGGTTGGGTTCTTGAACCGGTTGCCTTGGGTTGTTGTTGGGTATGTGTACTTGCTGCAATTTTTCTGAGAAATAAATATAATATAAACTATTTTGAAATGAATTATGATACAGTATTTCCGTGACATCACAAATTGTTTTATAATTGGTAGCCCAAAATTTCATATTTTTTTAAATTTTTTTAATAACTTTATAAATTTGAATTTAATTTTTATAGCAAATAAAACTGTTCAAATATAATATTATTATAGTACAATCATGAGTTAAAAATTGAAAGACCTATTAAACATTATTTAAAAGCTTGACACATCATTCAAATTTCAGTTACTTTTAAAACACTTAACCAAAAGAAAAGAAGCTCATTAATGAGAATTCAAGAATCATGAACTCATTAATTCAAGAATAATTATGAATCTGCAAAATCTCTCTATGATGATGAGCATGTAATTTCATTTTGCCCATCATATTTCACCGATCAAATGTACACCATTCGTACACCCATGATCATACTAAAAGCAAGTTGAATTTAAATTATAACAAATTAAAATGGTGATTTCTCCCAATAATAATAATAATAAATAGTAATCTCTTCGCAATTAATTTTTAAATATATGTAAAGTTTGAATATTAAATTTAAACTGCAAAATCATTTATGAAGAAAATTATAGATAGATATAAAGACAAAAAATCACCACAGGAGGCATGAAGATCAACAAGTTGAGATGCCTTGAGAACGTATTCATAACCTTCAGCGGGATAAACCACGTCATTTTCCGACAAGTCGTTCCACACATATCCACTTTTATAGTTCCTAAAATAAACCAAACAATAAAAATAAAAAGAACCCTGAGACTCGCTAAACGACATGTCGTCTTACAGAACAGAGAACCCCCTGTTTTTATTTTTCCTCCTTTCTCTTTTTCATTTTTATACCTTTTACAGGACCAAGAATAGAGGAAAGGCATGGCGTTGCCCCTGAGAACAGCGAGCCGATCCAAAACATCTGTCGTCACATTGAATACGATGAGACCCAAAACGACGTGTCGTTCGAAATAGTAGAAGAAGCGTACCTTTGAGACGAAGAGGGTGGTTGGGGAAGAGAGGGATTTCGAGAAAATGGGGTTGTTCCAGACGGCCGTTTCTGGAGATATAGTAAAAAACTTGGGCTTTTTTCATCGGAGTGGGAGAGTCGCGGCGACGGTGGTGACGGTGGTGGTGGTCTCTGTCTTTCTCCTCCATGGTTATGGATGGGTGAGAGGGAGAGAGGTTGTCCAGTAGAAGAAGAAGAAGGAGAAGAGTATTAATATTTTACGGGAAAAAGATGGGATTTGGGGGAATTGGAAGAAGCTGAGGGTAATTGTAGAGAAGGGGAGAAGGCTCGGATCCCTATGAATGAGGGAGGAAGAAGTTAATTTTGAATCCAGAATCTACGGATGTGATTTTTTACATGCTTACATTACCTCTTACAAAACAAAGCAATTTGTACAAATCTATTCATTTTCTTTTTTATTTCAAACAATTATTATTATTATTATGTTATCGATAGTTTGATAAGTTCAAAAGGTGCAACAATAAAGTTAGTGGAGTTGATAGGAATCAAGAAAAGAGTCTAGTAATTAAGAAAAAAATAAATAAATCAAATAAGCTATATGAAGACTAGGGCCTTTAAAGGGACCATGAAAAAAACACAGTGAAACTTCTCCATAAGAAAAAGAAAAAAGAAAGTTAGATTTTCATTTATGTATTGTAAAAGTAATAATAAGAACGACATGAATAATAATGATAATAAATAAAAGAGTAAACTGGAGGGATGGCACCGTATAGTTGGTTTGTTTGGGGGTTGGGGAGGTAATAATTAAGAAAGGAGAGTAGGGTTTAGGGTAAAATGCGTTGGGTTTTGGTTACTTTCTTCACAACTTACTGCTTTTTATGAGAAGCTTTAAAAATTGGAATTGCCAAACCAAATGTCATGGGGTTTCCCCCTACGTCACCCTTTTAAACTCTTTTTTCTACATCACTTTTCTATCTTCAAACTCAAAACACTCACTTTCTCTCTATTTTTTTCCATTCAACATCAGTATCCACAAATTTTGATCTCAACAGTACCTAGTTATAAAGTCTACCCGGCATTTCAAACGTATTATAATCTGTCGGTTATAATAGTTTGTGTTTCAAATACAAATTATTATAGTCTCTGTTATTATAATCTACGTTTAGAAAATGAAAAATAGTGAAACAGGAGAATGAAGAATAGTGACATTTTATTGTTCTCGTTGTTGAAAATAATGACGAAAGAAGCACCCAACGACACATAAGGTACAACCTTTGTATAAAGAAACAACAAATTATATTGAATGAAGAAAATGAAAGGGAATTTAGATTTTCCTTTCTAAAATGTTAATTAATCAAATCATTTATAGTTGATCCCACCATTTTCCAGCTGTCAACTTTAAATTCCTGGTCAATTATCAAGCGCCTAGTTTGGACTTGAGTTTTTCTGCAGTACAAACACATAAAAAATCAAAATAACTCACACAAGAAAACAAAAAAAGATTAAAAGAAATAAAAGTTGGAAGAAATAAACAACTAAATTTAATTTTCGTTAAATTTTGACACATGAAATTTTTGCCTCGCAACTAAAACTGACCACACACAATAAAATTAACTATTGTCTTGATATAACAAAAAAATAAAAAAAAAACCATTTCTCCAGAGATTGAAGACAATACCAACAACTTCATTTTTCATGCAATCTTTATCACATATAGGATCACACAAATCGTTAGCAACGCCTTTTGTCGTGCATGTTTTCTTGCACGTTTCTACACATGATTTGTATTGAGGCTCTAGATTGGATATTTCGTTAAACAAAGTATTAGATTTCCTCTCAATCTCAGCATCCCTTTCAGCGGTCATTTGTGCCTTAGAGAATTGCAGTGATCCCACCACAACAATGGACATAAAGAAAACAATCGTAATGGTTTTTGCCATTTTTTAGTTTTATCTTTTAGTAATTAAGCCTACTTTTTTCCCTTATGGCTTTATCGTATGAGAAAACGAGGGAAGACCATTTTATAGCAATTTTCGTTGTTAAATTTAGATCATTGAGCGAAAAGTAGGTTTTTATCTCTCTATAAATATTTGTAACAAGTGGTGAATATTTGTTTGTTCTCTAAAAACCAGTTTTTGTTCCTTAATTAACACGTGAATAGAGGAAGAAATGGTAACGATAGCAAATAAAATGTCGGTGTTGACTAAATATGGTGTCTCAATTTAAAGGAGATCAATCAAAATAATGAAAACATATGTAGCTTAGATCGAGTGTGTAAACTCAAAGGTAAGGTTGACATTAATTTTATGGTTTCACGAACAAATAATTGATGTGGATAAATTAGCTTTACCAAACAATAAAATTATACTAATTATTTCGAAGCAGTCTTAATTATGTTGTAAAAAAACAGAAAAGAAAGAAAGAAAGAAAAAAGGCGTGGTTTAATAGAGAGTGCAACGAGTCAATTATATAGAATTTAAACACCCATGACAAAAATAATCATAAACATACCTCAAACCCCTATTTATTGAAGGCATTAATATGATTTAAATTTGACACAAAATAAAATACAAAAAAGTATCATTCCTCTTCTCAGCACTTCAAACACTCAACACACATACACACATATAGGCTGCAACATATAATTATTAACACAAAAACCCACAAACATTGTTTTATTTAAAAAGATAACTTTGGTTTTCAAGGAGCGACACCATGAAGCTTAGTTTATATCGGTCCCAATACAATGGACATCAATAATCGTGGCTTCTTTCGGTTTGAAGTCAATGAGTTTTAAGCAAATTTGGCAAATTAACTTGGATTTGAATTTTATAGCGATATCAAATTCTTTTAGAATATCATCCCCTAAAATCATGACTAACATAAATTCAATATTTTCAAATTATTTATAGTCATCAATATTTATTTTATGAGTTGAATTGAAAATTTGCGTTGAAATATCTCCAAATTTTGAATTTAGAATTATATTCATCCCTAAAATCGTGCATTTAACATAATAACAACTTGAAATTAAGATTTTTATGGGACGTTGTTTTTTTAATTACATTAATATTTTATTTTATTTTCATTTGGCAGGATATTTCTGGGTTTGCCTACGACTTTCTTTTACGGTTGAGTTGCTTTTCTTTTACTGTTATTATTTAGCGTTATGTGTCATGGCACTACAACGTGTGAAGACTACGTTCGATGGAAGATGGATCGGATCTTTCCAATATATTGACTACCACGTGGTTGATGTAAATGTTCCATGTTCATCTTCGTATTAAGAATTTAAACAATGCATTCAAGGTAGAATTTTTCCATCTTCAGATCTTTCTGTATATCGGTTGACTCTTTATTTAGTACGGATGCAACAATTCAAACCTTGGCTTGTTCGAATTGTTGAAGAAATAGACATGTATTGGCTTAAATATGTTGGTTTTTTCGAATTTTTCCAATAATGATTTAGTGGTTGTCGCCACGTGCCCGAGATGACGTGGAGCGACCGATGTCCTCAAAAGAGTTAGTGTTTTTTTTTAAAAAAAAAACAGTCGCCACCAATCTTTTTTACGGTGTGATTGGACATCAAAATAAAGTAAACAATTTTAAAAATATGGTCTGCGTAAAATAGAGATGAGTTCAGGAGTCATTTGTGTGTGAGGAAGGTATTAGCACCCCACAACACCCATTTAGAAAACGGTGGGCAAATTTCAAATCTCGAATTGAAAATAATTTTTTATTTATTTTAAAACTAATGTCTTATTTTACCCCTCATTACTCCAATATTTAAGCAATGATCTCATAAAATAAGTGGAATAATATTCCCTTAATTAGTCGGTATATTGAAGGAAACTTCTCACCTTAAGAAAAAGAAAAATTATTACAATTTCTCAAAGTATATCATGGGCTAGTTTTCGAATAAAGATTTTTTTTTTAAATATTGATTAAATCCATTTTTTCTTGAGATCAAATTTCAGACTCCCAAAGATATTGATCCCTCACCTTAAGAATTCTAGGAAATCGGACTCCAAAATTTACTAGATTCCTTCTTAGTATTTTTCTGTTAGCGAAATAAAAGTGTGTTGCTAAAAAAATTGATTAGGATGACTTATGAAGTATAAATTTATATTTTAAACTTTTTTCTAAAAATAAATTAAAAATGATAGTTTCAAAGTAAAAATTTATAAACGGCTAAAGAAGAAAATTTAAGAAATGATTCAAAATTAGGTCAATAGGAAATAATGCGCAATGAAATCAAATGTATTATACAACGAATTAAGCAAGTAAGATAAGATTTTGTTTTTTAAAAAAATATTGGGAATCAAATCTTGGACTCCCAAAGAAACGATTCTCTCACCTCAAGAATATTGAAATAACGAATTCCAGATAATTTTAATTGCATCGTCGAATTTCTTTTAGAATGGTAAAATGTAAAGATAAATATGATGTAAGAAAAAAGAACAATTAACTGATATAAAATACCGTGGCAATATTGGTAAGCATAAAAGAAATATTCATGAATTTAATATTACATGATAATAAATATTGTGCATGCAAGAAAAATATGTTAAAATAAATAAGAAAATAAATAAAAACCATCACCAACCAAAAAAGGATAGAAGAAAGAAAGGAAAGTTTTTAAAAAAAAATTAAAAATGATAGTTTCAAAGTAAAAATTTATTAAAACTGTCAAGTATAACAAAACTGCAGGGGTCAAGTAAGGTTGTTTTTGTAGTAGTGCCATTACATTTTAATGTTAGATTTGAATTTTGGAAGAGGTCAAGCTGCTGTCTAGCCCGCTCGAATTGAAATAGTGTTTGAGAAAGCTTTGGATATATTTTGTTGAGTTTTTGCAAGTACGTAAGGTTGTATTTAATCCCTATCAATTGTTGGTTTCAAATTGTGGATGCTCAATTTGTTTTGGATGTTAGGGTTGAGTTTCAAGGGACTAAAAACCATATTGTCCTACGGTTTAAAAGCGTAAATTTATGGTGCCTTCAATTGTGATACTTAATTGGAGTTGGAAGTGACTTTTCGACTTAAGGTTGGCTTAAGTTGCGGGTACCCCCATTGTGTAAAAATTTTGTATTTGAAGGCTTGAGGGATGTAGGATAAAATCTATGCTAAAAATAAGGCATCTTGGGAGTAGTTCAATTTGAGGAGTGGAGGATCAGGGTCACTGAAACATAAAATAGATTGAGTTGATATTATAGAACGCTTTGGGGATAGTTATGTCATGATCTGAACATGTGAGGATAACTTAGTGGCCTCATAAATCATTGTTTTCCTATCAAACTGAAGTAGGGAAAGCTTATGATCCTGGAGAATTTAGTCGTTGACTGGGAGTGGGTTATTTTCAAGTATTTTCTTATTAATCTATGTATGCTATTATAGTATGCCATGATTTCAAAAAATTCCAATATGAGTGTTTCTTGAACTACATGTTAGAAATAATTTTAAAATATGACTTTTGGTTTCCATGTACTATTATATTTTGGAGTGAACCCGAACTTATTAATCATGATTTAAATGACAACTGGTTTAAAAGGATACCCCTTGATCTGTAATTAAACTTGGATGGTTTGAATGGCCTCTTCTAAAAGTATGTGTCTGATCTTTCAGGACTGAAAACGACTTTACGAAAATGTATTTCTGACCATGATTGACTTTTAAACATGAAATATGTGATCTTAATGAATGTTGGTGATTTACCCATAAGTTATGCAAATGTGTTTTGGTAGCGCCACACCTATGGTTGTTAGGGGATTTCAAGGCTGAAAGAGGTCGTGGCCAGAGATTCAGGAGCCTGAGAATAGGTGAGGACGTGGATGAAGGATTGTGATTGGCTTCTAGCCTAGCTCAACCCACATGATGGATGGCTCTATGTGCACATAGGAGCGTAGATATGGCGGTTGCTACTGCGGTAGGTACTAAGTATGCATGAGCTCAGTTTGACCACGTGTTTTCCTGTCGATATGGATCGCGTGTGACCTATTCTCGACCGTGTATTTAGTATTCTATCATGCTTGGATTGGATGCAGGTTGCTACTGTGGCAGATACTAAATATGCGTGAGCTTAGTCTAGTCGCGTGTTTATTTGTGGATATGGATATCGTGTGAGCTATTATCGGTCGTGTATTTAGTATTCTACCATGGTTGGTTGGATGGATGTCGCTATTGTGGCAAGTACTAAATGTACTCGAGCTTGTTTTGCCACGTGATTTTTCTTGATCGTTTGCGAGCTATTATTATCTCGACCGTATATTTAGGCGCTCTGCTATGGCCGACCCTCATATGGTACTGGTTTGTTGGCAAATACTTGCGATTTATCGTAATATGTGATAGTGACGTTTCAATTATTAATTCATTATCGATTCCTTATTTAAACAGTTGTTAGAGTATGTTTACGAGCTTTAATTCTAAAAGAAATAGAGAAAAACAGTTTCAATGTATATACTTAAGTTTTATATATATTGCAGCATGGGGTGGTTAGAAGTAGCGATTGTAACATTATGGCATGTATTTGAGAGATCTCTTAGTGGACTGTAATTCCTCTGTAACTAAATTCCTTGTTTGGATATAAACTCTTATTGAGACTCTAGACTAGCTTGGATGAGTGTGTATGAGACGCACTCAATGCGGTTATGAGTCTGAAGATTATAATTAAGTATAGAATTCTCTTTTAAACTCTTTTATCACTTTCTCTACCTTCAATGTCAAACCACTCACTTTCTCTCTCATTCCTCTCTATTTTTCCCATTCACCATCAGTATATACCCACAAACAAGCTCTAATTTACAGTGTTAAAATAATTTAATTTTGATTAATGAATTCATTTTAAAACAAAAACATGAAAATCAAATCTAAAATATAAACAAACCTCTGCTCCTTCATTGTCCGCCATTAACTCATCTTCTTCTAAATTCCTCTTAGCATTTGATCCTAATATATTATTGAAGAGATGTCTTGTTTGATGATACATTTTTTTTGCAAAACCCCCATTGAATAAACTAATGAATTCTTAACCCTACCTGTTCAATTTTTTCTAAATTTCTCCCTTCATATATTCCTCACCAATTTCCTAATTTTCTCAACCCATCTCCTCCTCTCCATTTTCTCTTCTTTTTTTTTCCCATCGAAACACAATTTTTCTCTTGACAATCTGAAATACCAATTCAAAATAAACTTATCTCATAATTGTAATTATAAAAAAAGCAATAAAACATATCTATAACCACAAACTTCATCTCTTTTATAATATATCAAAAACTATCGAGGGAGATTGACCAAACACACATGTGACAAAACTGCTCGCAACTTGAATAATAATGTGATATATTCACAAAATTTCTTCTACACGGTAGGATTATATGATAAATGTAAAACGCATAAATAATTATGTGAATAAACACAAAAGGCGTAAATAAACTTTATTGATCTCGTTGTTGAAAATAATGACGAAAGAAGCACCCAACGACACATAAGGTAGAACCTTTGTATAAAGAAACAACAAATTATATTGAATGAAGAAAATGAAAGGGAATTTAGATTTTCCTTTCTAAAATGTTAATTAATCAAATCATTTATAGTTGATCCCACCATTTTCCAGCTGTCAACTTTAAATTCCTGGTCAATTATCAAGCGCCTAGTTTGGACTTGAGTTTTTCTGCAGTACAAACACATAAAAAATCAAAATAACTCACACAAGAAAACAAAAAAAGATTAAAAGAAATAAAAGTTGGAAGAAATAAACAACTAAATTTAATTTTCGTTAAATTTTGACACATGAAATTTTTGCCTCGCAACTAAAACTGACCACACACAATAAAATTAACTATTGTCTTGATATAACAAAAAAAAAAAAAAAAAACCATTTCTCCAGAGATTGAAGACAATACCAACAACTTCATTTTTCATGCAATCTTTATCACATATAGGATCACACAAATCGTTAGCAACGCCTTTTGTCGTGCATGTTTTCTTGCACGTTTCTACACATGATTTGTATTGAGGCTCTAGATTGGATATTTCGTTAAACAAAGTATTAGATTTCCTCTCAATCTCAGCATCCCTTTCAGCGGTCATGTGTGCCTTAGAGAATTGCAGTGATCCCACCACAACAATGGACATAAAGAAAACAATCGTAATGGTTTTTGCCATTTTTTAGTTTTATCTTTTAGTAATTAAGCCTACTTTTTTCCCTTATGGCTTTATCGTATGAGAAAACGAGGGAAGACCATTTTATAGCAATTTTCGTTGTTAAATTTAGATCATTGAGCGAAAAGTAGGTTTTTATCTCTCTATAAATATTTGTAACAAGTGGTGAATATTTGTTTGTTCTCTAAAAACCAGTTTTTGTTCCTTAATTAACACGTGAATAGAGGAAGAAATGGTAACGATAGCAAATAAAATGTCGGTGTTGACTAAATATGGTGTCTCAATTTAAAGGAGATCAATCAAAATAATGAAAACATATGTAGCTTAGATCGAGTGTGTAAACTCAAAGGTAAGGTTGACATTAATTTTATGGTTTCACGAACAAATAATTGATGTGGATAAATTAGCTTTACCAAACAATAAAATTATACTAATTATTTCGAAGCAGTCTTAATTATGTTGTAAAAAAACAGAAAAGAAAGAAAGAAAGAAAAAAGGCGTGGTTTAATAGAGAGTGCAACGAGTCAATTATATAGAATTTAAACACCCATGACAAAAATAATCATAAACATACCTCAAACCCCCTATTTATTGAAGGCATTAATATGATTTAAATTTGACACAAAATAAAATACAAAAAAGTATCATTCCTCTTCTCAGCACTTCAAACACTCAACACACATACACACATATAGGCTGCAACATATAATTATTAACACAAAAACCCACAAACATTGTTTTATTTAAAAAGATAACTTTGGTTTTCAAGGAGCGACACCATGAAGCTTAGTTTATATCGGTCCCAATACAATGGACATCAATAATCGTGGCTTCTTTCGGTTTGAAGTCAATGAGTTTTAAGCAAATTTGGCAAATTAACTTGGATTTGAATTTTATAGCGATATCAAATTCTTTTAGAATATCATCCCCTAAAATCATGACTAACATAAATTCAATATTTTCAAATTATTTATAGTCATCAATATTTATTTTATGAGTTGAATTGAAAATTTGCGTTGAAATATCTCCAAATTTTGAATTTAGAATTATATTCATCCCTAAAATCGTGCATTTAACATAATAACAACTTGAAATTAAGATTTTTATGGGACGTTGTTTTTTTAATTACATTAATATTTAATTTTATTTTCATTTGGCAGGATATTTCTGGGTTTGCCTACGACTTTCTTTTACGGTTGAGTTGCTTTTCTTTTACTGTTATCATTTAGCGTTATGTGTCATGGCACTACAACGTGTGAAGACTACGTTCGATGGAAGATGGATTGGAATTTTCCAATATATTGACTACCACGTGGTTGATGTAAATGTTCCATGTTCATCTTCGTATTAAGAATTTATACAATGCATTCAAGGTAGACTTTTCCAATCTTCAGATCTTTCTGTATATCGGTTGACTCTTTATTTAGTACGGATGCAACAATTCAAACCTTGGCTTGTTCGAATTGTTGAAGAAATAGACCTGTATTGGCTTAAATATGTTGGTTTTTTCGAATTTTTCCAATAATGATTTAGTGGTTGTCGCCACGTGCCCGAGATGACGTGGAGCGACCGATGTCCTCAAAAGAGTTAGTGTTTTTTTAAAAAAGAAAAACAGTCGCCACCAATCTTTTTTACGGTGTGATTGGACATCAAAATAAAGTAAACAGTTTTAAAAATATGGTCTGCGAAAAATAGAGATGAGTTCGGGAGTCATTTGTGTGTGAGGAAGGTATTAGCACCCCACAACACCCATTTAGAAAACGGTGGGCAAATTTCAAATCTCGAATTGAAAATAATTTTTTATTTATTTAAAACTAATGTCTTATTTTACCCCTCATTACTCCAATATTTAAGCAATGATCTCATAAAATAAGTGGAATAATATTCCCTTAATTAGTCGGTATATTGAAGGAAACTTCTCACCTTAAGAAAAAGAAAAATTATTACAATTTCTCAAAGTATATCATGGGCTAGTCTTCGAATAAAGATTTTTTTTAAAATATTGATTAAATCCATTTTTTCTTGAGATCAAATTTCAGACTCCCAAAGATATTGATCCCTCACCTTAAGAATTCTAGGAAATCGGACTCCCAAATTTCCTAGATTCCTTCATAGTATTTTTCTGTTAGCGAAATAAAAGTGTGTTGCTAAAAAAATTGATTAGGATGACTTATGAAGTATAAATTTATATTTTAAACTTTTTTCTAAAAATAAATTAAAAAGGATAGTTTCAAAGTAAAAATTTATAAACGGCTAAAGAAGAAAATTTAAGAAATGATTCAAAATTAGGTCAATAGGAAATAATGCGCAATGAAATCAAATGTATTATACAACGAATTAAGCAAGTAAGATAAGATTTTGTTTTTTAAAAAAATATTGGGAATCAAATCTTGGACTCCCAAAGAAACGATTCCCTCACCTCAAGAATTTAGAAATAACGAATTCCAGATATTTTTAATTGCATCGTCGAATTTCTTTTAGAATGGTAAAATGTAAAGATAAATATGATGTAAGAAAAAAGAACAATTAACTGATATAAAATACCGTGGCAATATTGGAAAGCATAAAAGAAATATTCATGAATTTAATATTACATGATAATAAATATTGTGCATGCAAGAAAAATATGTTAAAATAAATAAGAAAAAAAATAAAAACCATCACCAACCAAAAAAGGATAGAAGAAAGAAAGGAAAGTTTTTTAAAAAAATTAAAAATGATAGTTTCAAAGTAAAAATTTATTAAAACTGTCAAGTATAACAAAACTGCAGGGGTCAAGTAAGGTTGTTTTTGTAGTAGTGCCATTACATTTTAATGTCAAATTTGAATTTTGGAAGAGGTCAAGCCGCTGTCTAGCCCACTTGAATTGAAATAGTGTTTGAGAAAGCTTTGGATCAATTTTGTTGAGATTTTGCAAGTACGTAAGATTGTATTTAATCCCTATCAATTGTTGGTTTCAAATTGTGGATGCTCAATTTGTTTTGGATGTTAGGGTTGAGTTTCAAGGGACTAAAAACCATATTGTCCTACGGTTTAAAAGCGTAAATTTATGGCGCCTTCAATTGTGATACTTAATTGGAGTTGGAAGTGACTTTTCGACTTAAGGTTGGCTTAAGTTGCGGGTACCCCCATTGTGTAAAAATTTTGTATTTGAAGGCTTGAGGGATGTAGGATAAAATCTATGCTAAACATAAGGCATCTTGGGAGTAGTTCAATTTGAGGAGTGGAGGATCAGGGTCACTGAAACATAAAATAGCTTGAGTTGATATTATAGAACGCTTTGGGGATAGTTATGTCATGATCTGAACATGTGAGGATAACTTAGTGGCCTCATAAATCATTGTTTTCATATCAATCTGAAGTAGGGAAAGCTTATGATCGTGGAGAATTTAGTCGTTGACTGGGAGTGGGTTATTTTCAAGTATTTTCTTATTAATCTATGTATGCTATTATAATATGCCATGATTTCAAAAAATTCCAATATGAGTGTTTCTTGAACTACATGTTAGAAATAATTTTAAAATATGACTTTTGGTTTCCATGTACTCTTATATTTTGGAGCGAACCCGAACTTATTAATCATGATTTAAATGACAACTGGTTTAAAAGGATACCCCTTGATCTGTAATTAAACTTGGATGGTTTGAATGGCCTCTTCTAAAAGTATGTGTCTGATCTTTCAGGACTGAAAACAACTTTACGAAAATGTATTTCTGACCATGATTGACTTTTAAACATGAAATATGTGATCTTAATGAATGTTGGTGATTTACCCATAAGTTATGCAAATGTGTTTTGGTAGCGCCACACCTATGGTTGTTAGGGGATTTCAAGGCTGAAAGAGGTCGTGGCCAGAGATTCAGGAGCCTGAGAATAGGTGAGGACGTGGATGAAGGATTGTGATTGGCTTCTAGCCTAGCTCAACCCACATGATGGATGGCTCTATGTGCACATAGGAGCGTAGATATGGGGGTTGCTACTACGGTAGGTACTAAGTATGCATGAGCTCAGTTTGACCACGTGTTTTCCTGTCGATATGGATCGCGTGTGAACTATTCTCGACCGTGTATTTAGTATTCTATCATGCTTGGATTGGATGCAGGTTGCTACTGTGGCAGATACTAAATATGCGTGAGCTTAGTCTAGTCGCGTGTTTATTTGTGGATATGGATATCGTGTGAGCTATTATCGGTCGTGTATTTAGTATTCTACCATGGTGGTTGGATGGATGTCGCTATTGTGGCAAGTACTAAATGTACTCGAGCTTGTTTTGCCACGTGATTTTCTTGATCGTTTGCGAGCTATTATTATCTCGACCGTATATTTAGGCGCTCTGCTATGGCCGACCCTCATATGGTACTGGTTTGTTGGCAAATACTTGCGATTTATCGTAATATGTGATAGTGACGTTTCAATTATTAATTCATTATCGATTCCTTATTTAAACAGTTGTTAGAGTATGTTTACGAGCTTTAATTCTAAAAGAAATAGAGAAAAACAGTTTCAATGTATATACTTAAGTTTTATATATATTGGAGCATGGGGTGGTTAGAAGTAGCGATTGTAACATTATGGCATGTATTTGAGAGATCTCTTAGTGGACTGTAATTCCTCTGTAACTAAATTCCTTGTTTGGATATAAACTCTTATTGAGACTCTAGACTAGCTTGGATGAGTGTGTATGAGACGCACTCAATGCGGTTATGAGTCTGAAGATTATAATTAAGTATAGAATTCTCTTTTAAACTCTTTTATCACTTTCTCTACCTTCAATGTCAAACCACTCACTTTCTCTCTCATTCCTCTCTATTTTTCCCATTCACCATCAGTATATACCCACAAACAAGCTCTAATTTACAGTGTTAAAATAATTTAATTTTGATTAATGAATTCATTTTAAAAGAAAAACATGAAAATCAAATCTAAAATATAAACAAACCTCTGCTCCTTCATTGTCCGCCATTAACTCATCTTCTTCTAAATTCCTCTTAGCATTTGATCCTAATATATTATTGAAGAGATGTCTTGTTTGATGATACATTTTTTTACAAAACCCCCAATAAATAAACTAATGAATTCTTAACGCTACCTGTTCAATTTTTTCTAAATTTCTCCCTTCATATATTCCTCACCAATTTCCTAATTTTCTCAACCCATCTCCTCCTCTCCATTTTCTCTTCTTTTTTTTTCCATCGAAACACAATTTTTCTCTTGACAATCTGAAATACCAATTCAAAATAAACTTATCTCATAATTGTAATTATAAAAAAAAGCAATAAAACATATCTATAACCACAAACTTCATCTCTTTTATAATATATCAAAAACTATCGAGGGAGATTGACCAAACACACATGTGACAAAACTGCTCGCAACTTTAATAATAATGTGATATATTCACAAAATTTCTTCTACACGGTAGGATTATATGATAAATGTAAAACGCATAAATAATTATGTGAATAAACACAAAAGGCGTAAATAAACTTTATTGATCTCGTTGTTGAAAATAATGACGAAAGAAGCACCCAACGACACATAAGGTACAACCTTTGTATAAAGAAACAACAAATTATATTGAATGAAGAAAATGAAAGGGAATTTAGATTTTCCTTTCTAAAATGTTAATTAATCAAATCATTTATAGTTGATCCCACCATTTTCCAGCTGTCAACTTTAAATTCCTGGTCAATTATCAAGCGCCTAGTTTGGACTTGAGTTTTTCTGCAGTACAAACACATAAAAAATCAAAAATCTCACACAAGAAAACAAAAAAAGATTAAAAGAAATAAAAGTTGGAAGAAATAAACAACTAAATTTAATTTTCGTTAAATTTTGACACATGAAATTTTTGCCTCGCAACTAAAACTGACCACACACAATAAAATTAACTATTGTCTTGATATAACAAAAAAAAAAAAAAAAAAAACCATTTCTCCAGAGATTGAAGACAATACCAACAACTTCATTTTTCATGCAATCTTTATCACATATAGGATCACACAAATCGTTAGCAACGCCTTTTGTCGTGCATGTTTTCTTGCACGTTTCTACACATGATTTGTATTGAGGCTCTAGATTGGATATTTCGTTAAACAAAGTATTAGATTTCCTCTCAATCTCAGCATCCCTTTCAGCGGTCATGTGTGCCTTAGAGAATTGCAGTGATCCCACCACAACAATGGACATAAAGAAAACAATCGTAATGGTTTTTGCCATTTTTTAGTTTTATCTTTTAGTAATTAAGCCTACTTTTTTCCCTTATGGCTTTATCGTATGAGAAAACGAGGGAAGACCATTTTATAGCAATTTTCGTTGTTAAATTTAGATCATTGAGCGAAAAGTAGGTTTTTATCTCTCTATAAATATTTGTAACAAGTGGTGAATATTTGTTTGTTCTCTAAAAACCAGTTTTTGTTCCTTAATTAACACGTGAATAGAGGAAGAAATGGTAACGATAGCAAATAAAATGTCGGTGTTGACTAAATATGGTGTCTCAATTTAAAGGAGATCAATCAAAATAATGAAAACATATGTAGCTTAGATCGAGTGTGTAAACTCAAAGGTAAGGTTGACATTAATTTTATGGTTTCACGAACAAATAATTGATGTGGATAAATTAGCTTTACCAAACAATAAAATTATACTAATTATTTCGAAGCAGTCTTAATTATGTTGTAAAAAAACAGAAAAGAAAGAAAGAAAGAAAAAAGGCGTTGTTTAATAGAGAGTGCAACGAGTCAATTATATAGAATTTAAACACCCATGACAAAAATAATCATAAACATACCTCAAACCCCCTATTTATTGAAGGCATTAATATGATTTAAATTTGACACAAAATAAAATACAAAAAAGTATCATTCCACTTCTCAGCACTTCAAACACTCAACACACATACACACATATAGGCTGCAACATATAATTATTAACACAAAAACCCACAAACATTGTTTTATTTAAAAAGATAACTTTGGTTTTCAAGGAGCGACACCATGAAGCTTAGTTTATATCGGTCCCAATACAATGGACATCAATAATCGTGGCTTCTTTCGGTTTGAAGTCAATGAGTTTTAAGCAAATTTGGCAAATTAACTTGGATTTGAATTTTATAGCGATATCAAATTCTTTTAGAATATCATCCCCTAAAATCATGACTAACATAAATTCAATATTTTCAAATTATTTATAGTCATCAATATTTATTTTATGAGTTGAATTGAAAATTTGCGTTGAAATATCTCCAAATTTTCAATTTAGAATTATATCCATCCCTAAAATCGTGCATTTAACATAATAACAACTTGAAATTAAGATTTTTATGGGACGTTGTTTTTTTAATTACATTAATATTTAATTTTATTTTCATTTGGCAGGATATTTCTGGGTTTGCCTACGACTTTCTTTTACGGTTGAGTTGCTTTTCTTTTACTGTTATCATTTAGCGTTATGTGTCATGGCACTACAACGTGTGAAGACTACGTTCGATGGAAGATGGATTGGAATTTTCCAATATATTGACTACCACGTGGTTGATGTAAATGTTCCATGTTCATCTTCGTATTAAGAATTTATACAATGCATTCAAGGTAGACTTTTCCAATCTTCAGATCTTTCTGTATATCGGTTGACTCTTTATTTAGTACGGATGCAACAATTCAAACCTTGGCTTGTTCGAATTGTTGAAGAAATAGACCTGTATTGGCTTAAATATGTTGGTTTTTTCGAATTTTTCCAATAATGATTTAGTGGTTGTTGCCACGTGCCCGAGATGACGTGGAGCGACCGATGTCCTCAAAAGAGTTAGTGTTTTTTTAAAAAAGAAAAACAGTCGCCACCAATCTTTTTTACGGTGTGATTGGACATCAAAATAAAGTAAAAAATTTTAAAAATATGGTCTGCGAAAAATAGAGATGAGTTCGGGAGTCATTTGTGTGTGCGGAAGGTATTAGCACCCCACAATACCCATTTAGAAAACGGTGGGCAAATTTCAAATCTCGAATTGAAAATAATTTTTTATTTATTTAAAACTAATGTCTTATTTTACCCCTCATTACTCCAATATTTAAGCAATGATCTCATAAAATAAGTAGAATAATATTCCCTTAATTAGTCGGTATATTGAAGGAAACTTCTCACCTTAAGAAAAAGAAAAATTATTACAATTTCTCAAAGTATATCATGGGCTAGTCTTCGAATAAAGATTTTTTTTAAAATATTGATTAAATCCATTTTTTCTTGAGATTAAATTTCAGACTCCCAAAGATATTGATCCCTCACCTTAAGAATTATAGGAAATCGGACTCCCAAATTTCCTAGATTCCTTCATAGTATTTTTCTGTTAGCAAAATAAAAGTGTGTTGCTAAAAAAATTGATTAGGATGACTTATGAAGTATAAATTTATATTTTAAACTTTTTTCTAAAAATAAATTAAAAATGATAGTTTCAAAGTAAAAATTTATAAACGGCTAAAGAAGAAAATTTAAGAAATGATTCAAAATTAGGTCAATAGGAAATAATGTGCAATGAAATCAAATGTATTATACAACGAATTAAGCAAGTAAGATAAGATTTTGTTTTTTAAAAAAATATTGGGAATCAAATCTTGGACTCCCAAAGAAACGATTCCCTCACCTCAAGAATTTAGAAATAACGAATTCCAGATATTTTTAATTGCATCGTCGAATTTCTTTTAGAATGGTAAAATGTAAAGATAAATATGATGTAAGAAAAAAGAACAATTAACTGATATAAAATACCGTGGCAATATTGGTAAGCATAAAAGAAATATTCATGAATTTAATATTACATGATAATAAATATTGTGCATGCAAGAAAAATATGTTAAAATAAATAAGAAAAAAAATAAAACCCATCACCAACCAAAAAAGGATAGAAGAAAGAAAGGAAAGTTTTTTAAAAAAAATTAAAAATGATAGTTTCAAAGTAAAAATTTATTAAAACTGTCAAGTATAACAAAACTGCAGGGGTCAAGTAAGGTTGTTTTTGTAGTAGTGCCATTACATTTTAATGTCAGATTTGAATTTTGGAAGAGGTCAAGCCGCTGTCTAGCCCACTTGAATTGAAATAGTGTTTGAGAAAGCTTTGGATCAATTTTGTTGAGATTTAGCAAGTACGTAAGGTTGTATTTAATCCCTATCAATTGTTGGTTTCAAACTGTGGATGCTCAATTTGTTTTGGATGTTAGGGTTGAGTTTCAAGGGACTAAAAACCATATTGTCCCACGGTTTAAAAGCGTAAATTTATGGCGCCTTCAATTGTGATACTTAATTGGAGTTGGAAGTGACTTTTCGACTTAAGGTTGGCTTAAGTTGCGGGTACCCCATTGTGTAAAAATTTTGTATTTGAAGGCTTGAGGGATGTAGGATAAAATCTATGCTAAAAATAAGGCATCTTGGGAGTAGTTCAATTTGAGGAGTGGAGGATCAAGGTCACTGAAACATAAAATAGCTTGAGTTCATATTATAGAACGCTTTGGGGATAGTTATGTCATGATCTGAACATGTGAGGATAACTTAGTGGCCTGATAAATCATTGTTTTCATATCAATCTGAAGTAGGGAAAGCTTATTGTAGATACCGTATTTTGTCCTATATTTATTTATTAAAAAGAAAAAAGAAAAGAAAAAAAGAAAAGAAAAAGAAATTAAAAAAGAATTAAATTTGAATTTGAATTTGAATTTGAATCTTAAATTTATATTTTAAAAAAACAATAATAATAATAATAATATATTTAAAAATAAATAATAAAAATAAAAATAAAAGGTTTGATTTCCTTCCTATTTTTTCTCAACCATCCCTTTTTCTTCGTCATCACTCTCCCACTTTCTCCCACTCTATCACTTTCTCCCACTCTCCCACTTTCTTCCTATTTCTCTGTAATTTGCACTCCATCTCGTGATCTAAAAAAAAACAATGGAGCTTGCCCTATAAAAAGGAAAGAGGAAAAAGAAAGGAGGAGGATCTTTTTTTTTATTATTGGAGGATTTAGAAAGAGGTGAAGAGTGAAAGAAGATCAAAAGGAATAACCTTTGGCATTGAAGGGCAGACCTGCTGGTAAGTTTTTTTTCTTTTTCCTCTTTCTATTCTTATTCTTGTTTAATGATTTTTTTTTTCTTGTTTGATATACTGCTTTTAATTATGAACTATCGTGTTCATCATTTTACCATCATTTAACATGTTAATTTTATTATTTGTATCTTTCTTAATACTGAGCATTCTACCTTCCATTCTATATTAAATTTTTTATTTTTTATTTTTAAATATTGAGCATTCTGTTCCGTATTAATTTCTTTTTAAATATTGGGTATCCATTCTGTTTTGTGTTAATTTCTTTTTAATTGTTGGGTATCCATTCTGTGTTAATTTTCTTTTATTACTAGGCATCCATTCTGTGTTAATTTCTTTATAATTAATTAGCATCATATATTTGTATTTGGATACTCATTCTTCATTGACACCCATTTTACAGTTAATTACTTATATCCATATGGCATCATTCTTCATTGGCATCCATTTTACCGTTTTTGTTAATTACTTTATCCATGTATCCATATGACATACTCTGTTAATAATTACTGTTATCCATATATTATCCATGTTAATAATTATGCATGATATAATTAAATTTTGGCAACAACCATTTTTCATTTGGCCTATTAATTAATTAGCAACTTTATGTGACATTTTCATTCCCTCATTCTAATTATTTGCATGATGTATTAATTAATCAGTATGCATATGTGGCTATAATTATTTGATATTTATTTTGGTGTGATTATTTATTCGCAATATTATTTATTTGCATATTGGGCCAAACCTACTTTAGCATTCAACTGTTAATTATTATTTGATATCCATTTGGCCTCGTTTAATTATGCATTAATCAATTATTTTGCATCCTGCATTAATCAATTATTTTGCATCATTTTGAATTAATTAATTATGTTGCATGTGTTGTATTAATTAATTATCTTGCATCCTACATTAATATCTTTTACATTTTGCATATATTATCAATGTATTTATTTTATCTCAGTATATTACACCTAAGTATTTTTCAAATTTCATAATGTTTTGTCATTGTTATTATTTTTTTTTATAATAATGTAAATTGGAGAAAAAGTATTGTTTTTTATGGATTTTATAATTTAAAATCCATAAATACATGAAATTTTTCCGTTTGAAATTTAATTAATAGATTATTTTTTTTAAATTAACACATTTCATATTTTAAATGAGACTGAGTAGTATTTTCTATGAATTTATTAATTCTAGATATATGAAATTTTTCATTAAACACCTATGATAGAGATTAAAATATCAAGTGTTGGTATCTTAATATTCTTAAGGTGAATAAAAATATTTTAAAACAAAAATAAACTTAATTTTTCTAATGGCTCTTATGCCACTCATAATCATCAATTCATGCTTAGGTTTTACTTTCTTCGATATGAATTGATAAACATGGGACATTTAAACAAAACCTAAATAAAATTTTATTTTGTGAACCTCTATAATTTAATTTAAAAGATAAAATTGGGTAACCATTTTTTGGGTGTTGTAGGGTGCTAACACCTTCCCTACACACAATTGACTCCCGAACTTAAATCTCTGAATGTACGCAGACCATTTTTTTTTTTTTTTTTGGGTGACCAATCACACCCTAATATGGTTGGTGGCGACTCCAAAATTATTTATTAAAATAAAATAAACGGAGAGGTCGGCCGCTCCGCGTAGCGATCACGTCGCGACAGCTTGGCGACTCCACTGGGGACATTGCAATGTGTAAGAGAGTCAAGCCAGTACATTTTTATCTTTTATTCTTATTATATTATAATATGTTGGTTCACTTAATTATTTTTTTTTTATTGATTCATATGTAATATTTTGTACTATGTTATTGGTACATTTTTTTTTCCAACATGCATTTACACACACTCACAAGCCCTCTACCCGGGCTACAACCTTATAGGACTAGAATTGAGGATGGAGTAGTGTTGACCTTCGAGGGGTTTCGACTCCCGTGTAGGCACATGAAAAATCCTCGCTCAGATTAATTCTTTTGTTATTTCTTAAATAACATTAGAATAAGTTTGAAGACCTTTAATTTCTAAGAGTTTAGATGATACCAACACCATGTCAGTTTCTTTTTGACATATTTTATCCAAAAGTCAAATATTCAAATTATTTTTATTTATTTATTTTAACAAAGTTTCACATTTTCCTAAAATTTTAAATAATACATATTTCATTTAAAAAAAAGAATTTCAATAACAGTATTTTCTATATTATTATTATTTTGAGTTTGATATTTAAATTTTATTTATCTTAGTTCCCTAGAAATTGGGTCATTTGGCTTCATGCAATACTTTAAAGAAAGTAATGTTTACATTGTAGAGGTACATGAAAACCTTTATATATTCTAAAATTAACTAAATATTAAAAAACAATTAAGCTAAAGTACATAAAATTCTTATTTCTTTTCTTTTCATGTTTTTTCTTTTTTTTTTTTTTTTATTTTTGATTTTTGATTTTTGATTTTTGATTTTTGATTTTTGATTTTTAATTTTTAATTTTTAAATTTTAAATTTTAAATTTTAAATTTTTTAATTTTTTCTTTCTCTTTCTTCCCTTGCTCTTTAGTCTTCAAAGTTTTCAAAATAATCAAAGTAAAACATAGCTCACCCTACTCCAATTCATCATCCTTACAATACGATGCATAAAAGTCGAATCGAAGAAGAACAAGATAAAGACATGGATAAAATGAGACAATATATTAATAGTCTTGGGGAACAAGTTTCAAAAATACTGGAATTGCTTTCAATAGGAAAAGGAAAAGTCGTCATAGAAACAGCACAATCAAGCAATCCAATTCAAGACACCAATGATCCCATTTATCCCCCAAGATTTATGTCACGCCACATGAACGTTACACAGTCTCAAACTGCTCGACACTATGTTGCTATGAATCCACTTTTTGATGTTCCACTTCCTGTCCCAGATATAGAACAATTGGAAGCTCAGGCTAAAATTCAAGACATAAGGCAAAATGAGAACACTTCGGCTAAGCAAAAACTAGATGTTTTGGAAGAAAGATTGCGAGCAATTGAAGGGACTGATGTTTATGGAAATATAGAAGCAACACAGTTGTGCTTAGTGCCAGACTTGATCATTCCAGCAAAGTTTAAAGTTCTCGAATTTGACAAATATGATGGATCATCGTGTCCAAGGAGTCATCTTATAAGGTATTGTAGAAAGATGACAATGCATATTGGTAATGATAAATTGTTGATCCATTGCTTTCAGGACAGTTTGACTGGTCCAGCTACTCGATGGTATATTCAATTAGATAATACACACATTCATGTTTGGAAGGATTTAGCTGATGCATTTCTAAAGCAATATAAACATAATATTGATATGGCTCCAGATCGTTTAGACTTGCAACGTATGAAGAAGAAGAATTCAAAAAACTTTAAAGAATATGCTCAACGATGGAGAGATATGGTCGCGGAGGTTCAACCACCATTAACAGACAAAGAAATGACGTCTATGTATATGAATACTTTGCGGGCTCCATTCTATGATCGAATGATTGGTAATGCTACAACCAATTTTTGTGACATTATTGTTATTGGTGAAAGAATTGAATATGCGATAAAGCACGGGAGATTAGCAGAGGCTTCAGCTGAGTATGAGGGATTAAAGAAAGGAACAACATCTAAGAAGAAAGAAGATAAGGTTCATGCATTTGGTTTTCCTAATTTAGGGAACCACAAATCAACTTTTGGCCAAAGAAAACATGACCAAAGTTTTCCTTCATATATAAGCAATGTTTCTCATGTCCCACATAACAACTATGTACCAACTCACTCTTTCTCTAGAGCCCAAAAGCCTATTAATTCAAACTCTTCTCAACCATTTGTACAAGGTCAAAGTAGCGAGACCAACTCAGATACATGACAATTTGATCCAATTTCCATGACATATACAGAACTTTTACCTCATCTAATTCAAAATCGACAGTTGGCTCCTATCCCAATGAATCCTATATAATCTCCTTATCCAAAATGATATGATTCAAATGCTCGATGTGATTATTATGCCGAAGGAGCAGGACACTCAATTGAAAATTGTTTGGCTTTAAAAAGGAATGTGCAATCTTTGATTAATGATGGATGGTTAAGCTTCAAAAAAGTTGGTGAGAAGCCGGATGTCAACAACAATCCACTGCCTAATCATGAAAATCCAAAAGTGAACATTGTAGATTGCTTTGTTTCAAAAGTGCAAAAATGAAGGAGAAACAGTTTATGCATGTCCACCTGATTTCGAGCTTAATACTTGGGATGTTGTAGATATACCTACATTTTCAAAAGAATTTCAAGAGTAATGATTAAGCTTTTATTTGTCAAATTCCTTTTATTTTATAGTGGCTCTACACAAGGCCACAATGTTTTATTTGCTTTACAATATGAATGTACTGTTTTATTTGTTATTTAATGAAATCTTCGCATTTTCCTTTCGTTCTTTCCAACTTCTTCTCTCTGCTTTCTTTCTTGCATCTTGCAAATTAAACACAAAAGTCCAAACTTTTTCATAGACAACATTCATAAGAACGAAGATGTTAGTAATTCCAGTTCTACCCTTGATACCTTAATATACACTATGGAATCTGACAAAGAGAGTGACGATGAAAATGCTGGGAGAATATCCTCAGAACTGTTAAGATTAGTAGAAGAAGAAGATAAGGTCTTAGGTCCTCACCAAGAGCTAGTTGAAGTAATCAATTTGGGTTCTCAGGAGGAATTAAAAGAGGTAAAAATTGGCACATCAATGACCAGTGAAACTCGAAAAAAAATAATCAATTTGTTACGTGAGTACTCAGATATTTTGCTTGGAGTTATCAGGATATGCCGGGGTTAAATACGGATATTGTAGTACATCGTGTTCCTTTGAAGCCAGAATGCAACCTAGTAAGACAAAAGCTACGTAAAATGAAGCTTGATATATTGTTTAAAATAAAAGGGGAAGTACTTAAACAATTCGAAACAGTGTTCCTCATAGTCTCCAAATATCCTGAACGAGTGGAAAACATTGTTCCAGTATCCAAAAAGCAAACAAAAAGACAGAAAAGTGAGAATGTGTATGGATAGAGATTTAAATCGAGCTTGTCCAAAGATAACTTCCATTTACCTCATATCGACATGTTGGTGGATAACACTGCAGGATACTCAACTTTCTCCTTCATGGATGGTTTTTCAGAATATAATCAAATTAAAATGACTGAAGAAGATAAAAAAAAAAAAAAAAACAACATTCATTACCCGTTGGAGAACATTCTGCTACAAAGTAATGCCTTTTGGTTCAAAAAAATGCTGGGGCAAATATCAGTGAGCAATGGTTACACTTTTTCATGATATGATGCATAAGGAAATAGAGGTGTATGTTGATGATATGATTGCAAAATCCAAAGCAAATGAAGATCATACAACTATACTCCAAAAATTATTTAATTGGTTGAGAAAGTATCAATTGAAATTAAATCCATCCAAATGTACATTTGGGGCAACCTCGGGAAAACTGTTCGGATTCATTGTCGGTGAAGAAGGGATCAAAGTAGACCATGATAAAGTGAAGTCTATCATGGACATGCCATCCCCTGAAACAGAAAAAGAAGTTCGAGATTTTCTTGAAAGACTGAATTACATATCCAGATTTATCTCGCATTTAACTTCAACCTGCGAACCAATCTTCAAGCTTTTACGTAAAAACAATCCAAGAAAATAGAATGAGGATTGTGAAGAAGCTTTCAACAAAATTAAGCAGTATTTGCAGAGCCCACCTGTATTATAATAAGCCATGGTATTTTGATATCAAGCAATACATAAATTGTAGAGAAATATGGAGCTTCAGAGAATGACAAGCGCACAATAAGAAGGTTGACCATGAACTTTTTCTTAAGTGGTAAAGTTCTTTATAAAAGAAACCATGATATGGTACTCCTTCGATGTGTTGATGTGGAAGAAGCAAAACAAATTATGACAGAAATTCCTGAAGGAATATGTGGAACACATGCGAACGGACATATTATGCCTAGACAAATACTTAGATCTGGTTATTATTGGACAACGATGGAATCAGACTGTATAAAATATGCAAGAGAATGTAAAAAGTGTCAAATTTATATGGATAAGATTCATGCAGCAGCATCTCCATTGCATGTCTTGTCAGCACCATGGTCGTTTTCTTTATGGGGAATGAATGTTATTGGACCTATTGATCCTAAAGCCTCAAATGATCAACATTTTATTCTTGTGGCGATTGATTACTTCACTAAATGATTAGAGGCAACATCTTACTGCAATGTTACAAAAGGAGTGGTGCTCAAGTTTATCAAAAAAGAGTTGATCTGTCGTTATGGTCTACCAGAGGGTATTATTACAGATAATACCAAGAACCTTAATAACAAAATGATGGACGAACTTTGTGAGAAATTCAAGATCAATCACAGAAATTCGACTCCATATCACCCCAAGACAAATGTGGCAGTTGAGGCAGCCAACAAAAATATTAAAAGAGTCATTGAGAAGAAGACAACAACATACAAAGATTGACATGAAATTTTACCATTTACACTGCATGGATATCATACATCAGTTCATACTTCAACAGGGGCAACACCATTTTATTTGGTTTATGGTATAAAAGTTGTCCTACCTTTAGAACTTAAGATACCTTCATTGAGAGTTATCATGGAAGCTAAGTTAGATGAAGTTGAATGTCGTTATGAGCAGTTGAATTTCATTGAAAAAAAATGTTTGGCAGCATTAAGTCACAGACAACTTTACCAAAGAAGACTAATCCGAGCATACAATAAAAAATTGCACCCTCGAAGTTTTTGAGAAGGAGATTTGGCGTTAAAAAGGATATTTTCATTTCAAAAGGATCATCGAGAAAAATGGACTCCTAATTATGAAGGTTCGTTTGTGGTGAAAAAAGACTTTTCCAGGAGGAGCTTTGCTTTTAACCAATATGGATGGTGTTAAGCTAAAAAAATCATGTGAATTCAGATTATGTTCGAAGATATTATGCGTGAGGCCTTTTCATAGAAAATTTCGTAGTGTTGAAAGAAGTCAAGGGTATTTCTAGGAAACTTACATTTAGTTCTTAGAATGTTATTTCATATGTATAAATTGTCCCTTACCTCCTCTCTTTGTACTCCTATTCCAAGAATCGTTGTTATCTTTTCATTTCTTATCATATTTATCAAACACTTCTTTATTTGTCAATCCATTCTTTCATCTTTTTTTTTTAAATATCATCAACTTATAGTAAACATCAATTTATTCATTAGTTTATTGTTCTATCTATTTGTTAATTAACAATGATTCAGTACAACTTATTGTATTTGCAAACCAAGTAAAAGCTATGATTTTCTCTTGTTAAGACTTAAGGAATTGTAGGTGTTTACAAGTCCAGACAAATTTCTCTATGATTGTGAGTTGTTGCAATTGGAAGTCTAATCCTAAAGGATTCATGTTTTGTGAAGTCCAAAACTAAAACAATATTATGTTTTTACAACATAGTACAATCTATCGCAGTTGGATTCATTTGTTTTGATACGAAGAGAGGCGAGTTCGACAGCTTAAAAAAAATTCTCGTGATATATGTCTTATTCTATCCTATGACGACAATGCTCATAAATTGTTGATGGTATTGGTAAAATGGAGTAGTGAGCTATTTATTCCTTTGAAAAGCACAATATATTTAAATTAAATTTCAAATAAGTTTTAAGAGAAGGATGAGTCCACTTTATCAAATTTAGCCTTACAGCTAAGATTGATGTTTTTTTTACAAATTTGGTTAAATCGAGCCCAGATATGAAGCTGAGGCTGAAGCCTGTCTATCAGGTCCTTTCTCATTTATCAAACCTAGTCCTAGAGCTAAGGTTGATGTTTTTTTTTTTTTTTTTTTAAATTTTATTTTATTAAAAAAATTTGGTTAAATCGAGCCCAGATATGAAGCTCAGGCCGAAGCCTGTCTATCAGGTCCTTTCTCATTTATCAAACTTAGTCCTAGAGCTAAGGTTGATGTTTTTTTTTTTTAATTTTATTTTATTAAAAAAAATTTGGTTAAATCGAGCCCAGATATGAAGCTGAGGCCGAAGTCTGTCTATCAGGTCCTTTCTCATTTATCAAACCTAGTCCTAGAGCTAAGGTTGATGTTTTTTTTTTAATTTTATTTTATTAAAAAAAAATTGGTTAAATCGAGCCCAGATATGAAGCTGAGGCCGAAGCCTGTCTATCAAGTCCTTTCTCATTTATCAAACCTAGTCCTAGAGCTAAGGTTGATGTTTTTTTTTTTTTAATTTTATTTTATTAAAAAAAAATTTGGTTAAATCGAGCCCAGATATGAAGCTGAGGCCGAAGTCTGTCTATCAGGTCTTTTCTCATTTATCAAACCTAGTCCTAGAGCTACGGTTGATGTTTTTTTTTTTTTTTTTTTTTCTCTCTAAAAATAAAAAAGATCGACCAAATACTTTATCTATTTCCTTTGTCCACCTTTAAATATTTACAGGATAGACAAAGGGGGGCAAACTGTAGATACCGTATTTTGTCTTATATTTATTTATTAAAAAAGAAAAAAGAAAAGAAAAAAAGATTAAAAAAGAAATTAAATTTGAATTTGAATTTGAATTTGAATCTTAAATTTATATTTTAAAAAAACAATAATAATAATAATAATAAATATATTTAAAAATAAATAATAAAAATAAAAATAAAAGGTTTGATTTCCTTCCTATTTTTTCTCAACCATCCCTTTTTCTTCGTCATCACTCTCCACTTTCTCCCACTCTATCACTTTCTCCCACTCTCCCACTTTCTTCCTATTTCTCTGTAATTTGCACTCCATCTCGTGATCTAAAAAAAACAATGGAGCTTGCCCTATAAAAAGGAAAGAGGAAAAAGAAAGGAGGAGGATCTTTTTTTTTTATTATTGGAGGATTTAGAAAGAGGTGAAGAGTGAAAGAAGATCAAAAGGAATAACCTTTGGCATTGAAGGGCAGACCTGCTGGTAAGTTTTTTTTCTTTTTCCTCTTTCTATTCTTATTCTTGTTTAATGATTTTTTTTTTCTTGTTTGATATACTGCTTTTAATTATGAACTATCGTGTTCATCATTTTACCATCATTTAACATGTTAATTTTATTATTTGTATCTTTCTTAATACTGAGCATTCTACCTTCCATTCTATATTAAATTTTTTATTTTTTATTTTTAAATATTGAGCATTCTGTTCCGTATTAATTTCTTTTTAAATATTGGGTATCCATTCTGTTTTGTGTTAATTTCTTTTTAATTGTTGGGTATCCATTCTGTGTTAATTTTCTTTTATTACTAGGCATCCATTCTGTGTTAATTTCTTTATAATTAATTAGCATCATATATTTGTATTTGGATACTCATTCTTCATTGACACCCATTTTACAGTTAATTACTTATATCCATATGGCATCATTCTTCATTGGCATCCATTTTACCGTTTTTGTTAATTACTTTATCCATGTATCCATATGACATACTCTGTTAATAATTACTGTTATCCATATATTATCCATGTTAATAATTATGCATGATATAATTAAATTTTGGCAACAACCATTTTTCATTTGGCCTATTAATTAATTAGCAACTTTATGTGACATTTTCATTCCCTCATTCTAATTATTTGCATGATGTATTAATTAATCAGTATGCATATGTGGCTATAATTATTTGATATTTATTTTGGTGTGATTATTTATTCGCAATATTATTTATTTGCATATTGGGCCAAACCTACTTTAGCATTCAACTGTTAATTATTATTTGATATCCATTTGGCCTCGTTTAATTATGCATTAATCAATTATTTTGCATCCTGCATTAATCAATTATTTTGCATCATTTTGAATTAATTAATTATGTTGCATGTGTTGTATTAATTAATTATCTTGCATCCTACATTAATATCTTTTACATTTTGCATATATTATCAATGTATTTATTTTATCTCAGTATATTACACCTAAGTATTTTTCAAATTTCATAATGTTTTGTCATTGTTATTATTTTTTTTTATAATAATGTAAATTGGAGAAAAAGTATTGTTTTTTATGGATTTTATAATTTAAAATCCATAAATACATGAAATTTTTCCGTTTGAAATTTAATTAATAGATTATTTTTTTTAAATTAACACATTTCATATTTTAAATGAAACTGAGTAGTATTTTCTATGAATTTATTAATTCTAGATATATGAAATTTTTCATTAAACACCTATGATAGAGATTAAAATATCAAGTGTTGGTATCTTAATATTCTTAAGGTGAATAAAAATATTTTTAAAACAAAAATAAACTTAATATTTCTAATGGCTCTTATGCCACTCATAATCATCAATTCATGCTTAGGTTTTACTTTCTTCGATATGAATTGATAAACATGGGACATTTAAACAAAACCTAAATAAAATTTTATTTTGTGAACCTCTATAATTTAATTTAAAAGATAAAATTGGGTAACCATTTTTTGGGTGTTGTAGGGTGCTAACACCTTCCCTACACACAATTGACTCCCGAACTTAAATCTCTGAATGTACGTAGACCATTTTTTTTTTTTTTTTGGGTGACCAATCACACCCTAGTATGGTTGGTGGCGACTCCAAAATTATTTATTAAAATTAAATAAACGGGGAGGTCGGCCGCTCCGCGTAGCGATCACGTCGCGACATGATCGTGGAGAATTTAGTCGTTGACTGGGAGTGGGTTATTTTCAAGTATTTTCTTATTAATCTATGTATGCTATTATAGTATGCCATGATTTCAAAAAATTCCAATATGAGTGTTTCTTGAACTACATGTTAGAAATAATTTTAAAATATGACTTTTGGTTTCCATGTACTCTTATATTTTGGAGCGAACCCGAACTTATTAATCATGATTTAAATGACAACTGGTTTAAAAGGATACCCCTTGATCTGTAATTAAACTTGGATGGTTTGAATGGCCTCTTCTAAAAGTATGTGTCTGATCTTTCAGGACTGAAAACGACTTTACGAAAATGTATTTCTGACCATGATTGACTTTTAAACATGAAATATGTGATCCTAATGAATGTTGGTGATTTACCCATAAGTTATGCAAATGTGTTTTGGTAGCGCCACACCTATGGTTGTTAGGGGATTTCAAGGCTGAAATAGGTCGTGGCCAGAGATTCAGGAGCCTGAGAATAGGTGAGGACGTGGATGAAGGATTGTGATTGGCTTCTAGCCTAGCTCAACCCACATGATGGATGGCTCTATGTGCACATAGGAGCGTAGATATGGGGGTTGCTACTACGGTAGGTACTAAGTATGCATGAGCTCAGTTTGACCACGTGTTTTCCTGTCGATATGGATCGCGTGTGAACTATTCTCGACCGTGTATTTAGTATTCTATCATGCTTGGATTGGATGCAGGTTGCTACTGTGGCAGATACTAAATATGCGTGAGCTTAGTCTAGTCGCGTGTTTATTTGTGGATATGGATATCGTGTGAGCTATTATCGGTCGTGTATTTAGTATTCTACCATGGTTGGTTGGATGGATGTCGCTATTGTGGCAAGTACTAAATGTACTCGAGCTTGTTTTGCCACGTGATTTTTCTTGATCGTTTGCGAGCTATTATTATCTCGACCGTATATTTAGGCGCTCTGCTATGGCCGACCCTCATATGGTACTGGTTTGTTGGCAAATACTTGCGATTTATCGTAATATGTGATAGTGACGTTTCAATTATTAATTCATTATCGATTCCTTATTTAAACAGTTGTTAGAGTATGTTTACGAGCTTTAATTCTAAAAGAAATAGAGAAAAACAGTTTCAATGTATATACTTAAGTTTTATATATATTGCACCATGGGGTGGTTAGAAGTAGCGATTGTAAAATTATGGCATGTATTTGAGAGATCTCTTAGTGGACTGTAATTCCTCTGTAACTAAATTCCTTGTTTGGATATAAACTCTTATTGAGACTCTAGACTAGCTTGGATGAGTGTGTATGAGACGCACTCAATGCGGTTATGAGTCTGAAGATTATAATTAAGTATAGAATTCTCTTTTAAACTCTTTTATCACTTTCTCTACCTTCAATGTCAAACCACTCACTTTCTCTCTCATTCCTCTCTATTTTTCCCATTCACCATCCGTATATACCCACAAACAAGCTCTAATTTACAGTGTTAAAATAATTTAATTTTGATTAATGAATTCATTTTAAAACAAAAACATGAAAATCAAATCTAAAATATAAACAAACCTCTGCTCCTTCATTGTCCGCCATTAACTCATCTTCTTCTAAATTCCTCTTAGCATTTGATCCTAATATATTATTGAAGAGATGTCTTGTTTGATGATACATTTTTTTTGCAAAACCCCCATTGAATAAACTAATGAATTCTTAACCCTACCTGTTCAATTTTTTCTAAATTTCTCCCTTCATATATTCCTCACCAATTTCCTAATTTTCTCAACCCATCTCCTCCTCTCCATTTTCTCTTCTTTTTTTTTTCATCCAAACACAATTTTTCTCTTGACAATCTGAAATACCAATTCAAAATAAACTTATCTCATAATTGTAATTATAAAAAAAAGCAATAAAACATATCTATAACCACAAACTTCATCTCTTTTATAATATATCAAAAACTACCGAGGGAGATTGACCAAACACACATGTGACAAAACTGCTCGCAACTTGAATAATAATGTGATATATTCACAAAATTTCTTCTACACGGTAGGATTATATGATAAATGTAAAACGCATAAATAATTATGTGAATAAACACAAAAGGCGTTAATAAACTTTATTGATCTCGTTGTTGAAAATAATGACGAAAGAAGCACCCAACGACACATAGGGTAGAACCTTTGTATAAAGAAACAACAAATTATATTGAATGAAGAAAATGAAAGGGAATTTAGATTTTCCTTTCTAAAATGTTAATTAATCAAATCATTTATAGTTGATCCCACCATTTTCCAGCTGTCAACTTTAAATTCCTGGTCAATTATCAAGCGCCTAGTTTGGACTTGAGTTTTTCTGCAGTACAAACACATAAAAAATCAAAAATCTCACACAAGAAAACAAAAAAAGATTAAAAGAAATAAAAGTTGGAAGAAATAAACAACTAAATTTAATTTTCGTTAAATTTTGACACATGAAATTTTTGCCTCGCAACTAAAACTGACCACACACAATAAAATTAACTATTGTCTTGATATAACAAAAAAAAAAAAAAAAAACCATTTCTCCAGAGATTGAAGACAATACCAACAACTTCATTTTTCATGCAATCTTTATCACATATAGGATCACACAAATCGTTAGCAACGCCTTTTGTCGTGCATGTTTTCTTGCACGTTTCTACACATGATTTGTATTGAGGCTCTAGATTGGATATTTCGTTAAACAAAGTATTAGATTTCCTCTCAATCTCAGCATCCCTTTCAGCGGTCATGTGTGCCTTAGAGAATTGCAGTGATCCCACCACAACAATGGACATAAAGAAAACAATCGTAATGGTTTTTGCCATTTTTTAGTTTTATCTTTTAGTAATTAAGCCTACTTTTTTCCCTTATGGCTTTATCGTATGAGAAAACGAGGGAAGACCATTTTATAGCAATTTTCGTTGTTAAATTTAGATCATTGAGCGAAAAGTAGGTTTTTATCTCTCTATAAATATTTGTAACAAGTGGTGAATATTTGTTTGTTCTCTAAAAACCAGTTTTTGTTCCTTAATTAACACGTGAATAGAGGAAGAAATGGTAACGATAGCAAATAAAATGTCGGTGTTGACTAAATATGGTGTCTCAATTTAAAGGAGATCAATCAAAATAATGAAAACATATGTAGCTTAGATCGAGTGTGTAAACTCAAAGGTAAGGTTGACATTAATTTTATGGTTTCACGAACAAATAATTGATGTGGATAAATTAGCTTTACCAAACAATAAAATTATACTAATTATTTCGAAGCAGTCTTAATTATGTTGTAAAAAAACAGAAAAGAAAGAAAGAAAGAAAAAAGGCGTGGTTTAATAGAGAGTGCAACGAGTCAATTATATAGAATTTAAACACCCATGACAAAAATAATCATAAACATACCTCAAACCCCCTATTTATTGAAGGCATTAATATGATTTAAATTTGACACAAAATAAAATACAAAAAAGTATCATTCCTCTTCTCAGCACTTCAAACACTCAACACACATACACACATATAGGCTGCAACATATAATTATTAACACAAAAACCCACAAACATTGTTTTATTTAAAAAGATAACTTTGGTTTTCAAGGAGCGACACCATGAAGCTTAGTTTATATCGGTCCCAATACAATGGACATCAATAATCGTGGCTTCTTTCGGTTTGAAGTCAATGAGTTTTAAGCAAATTTGGCAAATTAACTTGGATTTGAATTTTATAGCGATATCAAATTCTTTTAGAATATCATCCCCTAAAATCATGACTAACATAAATTCAATATTTTCAAATTATTTATAGTCATCAATATTTATTTTATGAGTTGAATTGAAAATTTGCGTTGAAATATCTCCAAATTTTGAATTTAGAATTATATTCATCCCTAAAATCGTGCATTTAACATAATAACAACTTGAAATTAAGATTTTTATGGGACGTTGTTTTTTTAATTACATTAATATTTAATTTTATTTTCATTTGGCAGGATATTTCTGGGTTTGCCTACGACTTTCTTTTACGGTTGAGTTGCTTTTCTTTTACTGTTATCATTTAGCGTTATGTGTCATGGCACTACAACGTGTGAAGACTACGTTCGATGGAAGATGGATTGGAATTTTCCAATATATTGACTACCACGTGGTTGATGTAAATGTTCCATGTTCATCTTCGTATTAAGAATTTATACAATGCATTCAAGGTAGACTTTTCCATCTTCAGATCTTTCTGTATATCGGTTGACTCTTTATTTAGTACGGATGCAACAATTCAAACCTTGGCTTGTTCGAATTGTTGAAGAAATAGACATGTATTGGCTTAAATATGTTGGTTTTTTCGAAATTTTCCAATAATGATTTAGTGGTTGTCGCCACGTGCCCGAGATGACGCGGAGCGACCGATGTCCTCAAAAGAGTTAGTGTTTTTTTTAAAAAAAAAAAACAGTCGCCACCAATCTTTTTTACGGTGTGATTGGACATCAAAATAAAGTAAACAGTTTTAAAAATATGGTCTGCGAAAAATAGAGATGAGTTCGGGAGTCATTTGTGTGTGAGGAAGGTATTAGCACCCCACAACACCCATTTAGAAAACGGTTGGCAAATTTCAAATCTCGAATTGAAAATAATTTTTTATTTATTTTAAAACTAATGTCTTATTTTACCCCTCATTACTCCAATATTTAAGCAATGATCTCATAAAATAAGTGGAATAATATTCCCTTAATTAGTCGGTATATTGAAGGAAACTTCTCACCTTAAGAAAAAGAAAAATTATTACAATTTCTCAAAGTATATCATGGGCTAGTCTTCGAATAAAGATTTTTTTTAAAATATTGATTAAATCCATTTTTTTCTTGAGATCAAATTTCAGACTCCCAAAGATATTGATCCCTCACCTTAAGAATTCTAGGAAATCGGACTCCCAAATTTCCTAGATTCCTTCATAGTATTTTTCTGTTAGCAAAATAAAAGTGTGTTGCTAAAAAAATTGATTAGGATGACTTATGAAGTATAAATTTATATTTTAAACTTTTTTTTAAAAATAAATTAAAAATGATAGTTTCAAAGTAAAAATTTATAAACGGCTAAAGAAGAAAATTTAAGAAATGATTCAAAATTAGGTCAATAGGAAATAATGCGCAATGAAATCAAATGTATTATACAACGAATTAAGCAAGTAAGATAAGATTTTGTTTTTTAAAAAAATATTGGGAATCAAATCTTGGACTCCCAAAGAAACGATTCCCTCACCTCAAGAATTTAGAAATAACGAATTCCAGATATTTTTAATTGCATCGTCGAATTTCTTTTAGAATGGTAAAATGTAAAGATAAATATGATGTAAGAAAAAAGAACAATTAACTGATATAAAATACCGTGGCAATATTGGTAAGCATAAAAGAAATATTCATGAATTTAATATTACATGATAATAAATATTGTGCATGCAAGAAAAATATGTTAAAATAAATAAGAAAATAAATAAAAACCATCACCAACCAAAAAAGGATAGAAGAAAGAAAGGAAAGTTTTTAAAAAAAAATTAAAAATGATAGTTTCAAAGTAAAAATTTATTAAAACTGTCAAGTATAACAAAACTGCAGGGGTCAAGTAAGGTTGTTTTTGTAGTAGTGCCATTACATTTTAATGTCAGATTTGAATTTTGGAAGAGGTCAAGCCGCTGTCTAGCCCACTTGAATTGAAATAGTGTTTGAGAAAGCTTTGGATCAATTTTGTTGAGATTTTGCAAGTACGTAAGATTGTATTTAATCCCTATCAATTGTTGGTTTCAAATTGTGGATGCTCAATTTGTTTTGGATGTTAGGGTTGAGTTTCAAGGGACTAAAAACCATATTGTCCTACGGTTTAAAAGCGTAAATTTATGGCGCCTTCAATTGTGATACTTAATTGGAGTTGGAAGTGACTTTTCGACTTAAGGTTGGCTTAAGTTGCGGGTACCCCCATTGTGTAAAAATTTTGTATTTGAAGGCTTGAGGGATGTAGGATAAAATCTATGCTAAAAATAAGGCATCTTGGGAGTAGTTCAATTTGAGGAGTGGAGGATCAGGGTCACTGAAACATAAAATAGCTTGAGTTGATATTATAGAACGCTTTGGGGATAGTTATGTCATGATCTGAACATGTGAGGATAACTTAGTGGCCTCATAAATCATTGTTTTCATATCAATCTGAAGTAGGGAAAGCTTATGATCGTGGAGAATTTAGTCGTTGACTGGGAGTGGGTTATTTTCAAGTATTTTCTTATTAATCTATGTATGCTATTATAGTATGCCATGATTTCAAAAAATTCCAATATGAGTGTTTCTTGAACTACATGTTAGAAATAATTTTAAAATATGACTTTTGGTTTCCATGTACTCTTATATTTTGGAGCGAACCCGAACTTATTAATCATGATTTAAATGACAACTGGTTTAAAAGGATACCCCTTGATCTGTAATTAAACTTGGATGGTTTGAATGGCCTCTTCTAAAAGTATGTGTCTGATCTTTCAGGACTGAAAACGACTTTACGAAAATGTATTTCTGACCATGATTGACTTTTAAACATGAAATATGTGATCTTAATGAATGTTGGTGATTTACCCATAAGTTATGCAAATGTGTTTTGGTAGCGCCACACCTATGGTTGTTAGGGGATTTCAAGGCTGAAAGAGGTCGTGGCCAGAGATTCAGGAGCCTGAGAATAGGTGAGGACGTGGATGAAGGATTGTGATTGGCTTCTAGCCTAGCTCAACCCACATGATGGATGGCTCTATGTGCACATAGGAGCGTAGATATGGGGGTTGCTACTACGGTAGGTACTAAGTATGCATGAGCTCAGTTTGACCACGTGTTTTCCTGTCGATATGGATCGCGTGTGAACTATTCTCGACCGTGTATTTAGTATTCTATCATGCTTGGATTGGATGCAGGTTGCTACTGTGGCAGATACTAAATATGCGTGAGCTTAGTCTAGTCGCGTGTTTATTTGTGGATATGGATATCGTGTGAGCTATTATCGGTCGTGTATTTAGTATTCTACCATGGTTGGTTGGATGGATGTCGCTATTGTGGCAAGTACTAAATGTACTCGAGCTTGTTTTGCCACGTGATTTTTCTTGATCGTTTGCGAGCTATTATTATCTCGACCGTATATTTAGGCGCTCTGCTATGGCCGACCCTCATATGGTACTGGTTTGTTGGCAAATACTTGCGATTTATCGTAATATGTGATAGTGACGTTTCAATTATTAATTCATTATCGATTCCTTATTTAAACAGTTGTTAGAGTATGTTTACGAGCTTTAATTCTAAAAGAAATAGAGAAAAACAGTTTCAATGTATATACTTAAGTTTTATATATATTGCAGCATGGGGTGGTTAGAAGTAGCGATTGTAACATTATGGCATGTATTTGAGAGATCTCTTAGTGGACTGTAATTCCTCTGTAACTAAATTCCTTGTTTGGATATAAACTCTTATTGAGACTCTAGACTAGCTTGGATGAGTGTGTATGAGACGCACTCAATGCGGTTATGAGTCTGAAGATTATAATTAAGTATAGAATTCTCTTTTAAACTCTTTTATCACTTTCTCTACCTTCAATGTCAAACCACTCACTTTCTCTCTCATTCCTCTCTATTTTTCCCATTCACCATCAGTATATACCCACAAACAAGCTCTAATTTACAGTGTTAAAATAATTTAATTTTGATTAATGAATTCATTTTAAAACAAAAACATGAAAATCAAATCTAAAATATAAACAAACCTCTGCTCCTTCATTGTCCGCCATTAACTCATCTTCTTCTAAATTCCTCTTAGCATTTGATCCTAATATATTATTGAAGAGATGTCTTGTTTGATGATACATTTTTTTTGCAAAACCCCCATTGAATAAACTAATGAATTCTTAACCCTACCTGTTCAATTTTTTCTAAATTTCTCCCTTCATATATTCCTCACCAATTTCCTAATTTTCTCAACCCATCTCCTCCTCTCCATTTTCTCTTCTTTTTTTTTCCATCCAAACACAATTTTTCTCTTGACAATCTGAAATACCAATTCAAAATAAACTTATCTCATAATTGTAATTATAAAAAAAAGCAATAAAACATATCTATAACCACAAACTTCATCTCTTTTATAATATATCAAAAACTACCGAGGGAGATTGACCAAACACACATGTGACAAAACTGCTCGCAACTTGAATAATAATGTGATATATTCACAAAATTTCTTCTACACGGTAGGATTATATGATAAATGTAAAACGCATAAATAATTATGTGAATAAACACAAAAGGCGTAAATAAACTTTATTGATCTCGTTGTTGAAAATAATGACGAAAGAAGCACCCAACGACACATAAGGTAGAACCTTTGTATAAAGAAACAACAAATTATATTGAATGAAGAAAATGAAAGGGAATTTAGATTTTCCTTTCTAAAATGTTAATTAATCAAATCATTTATAGTTGATCCCACCATTTTCCAGCTGTCAACTTTAAATTCCTGGTCAATTATCAAGCGCCTAGTTTGGACTTGAGTTTTTCTGCAGTACAAACACATAAAAAATCAAAATCTCACACAAGAAAACAAAAAAAGATTAAAAGAAATAAAAGTTGGAAGAAATAAACAACTAAATTTAATTTTCGTTAAATTTTGACACATGAAATTTTTGCCTCGCAACTAAAACTGACCACACACAATAAAATTAACTATTGTCTTGATATAACAAAAAAAAAAAAAAAAAACCATTTCTCCAGAGATTGAAGACAATACCAACAACTTCATTTTTCATGCAATCTTTATCACATATAGGATCACACAAATCGTTAGCAACGCCTTTTGTCGTGCATGTTTTCTTGCACGTTTCTACACATGATTTGTATTGAGGCTCTAGATTGGATATTTCGTTAAACAAAGTATTAGATTTCCTCTCAATCTCAGCATCCCTTTCAGCGGTCATGTGTGCCTTAGAGAATTGCAGTGATCCCACCACAACAATGGACATAAAGAAAACAATCGTAATGGTTTTTGCCATTTTTTAGTTTTATCTTTTAGTAATTAAGCCTACTTTTTTCCCTTATGGCTTTATCGTATGAGAAAACGAGGGAAGACCATTTTATAGCAATTTTCGTTGTTAAATTTAGATCATTGAGCGAAAAGTAGGTTTTTATCTCTCTATAAATATTTGTAACAAGTGGTGAATATTTGTTTGTTCTCTAAAAACCAGTTTTTGTTCCTTAATTAACACGTGAATAGAGGAAGAAATGGTAACGATAGCAAATAAAATGTCGGTGTTGACTAAATATGGTGTCTCAATTTAAAGGAGATCAATCAAAATAATGAAAACATATGTAGCTTAGATCGAGTGTGTAAACTCAAAGGTAAGGTTGACATTAATTTTATGGTTTCACGAACAAATAATTGATGTGGATAAATTAGCTTTACCAAACAATAAAATTATACTAATTATTTCGAAGCAGTCTTAATTATGTTGTAAAAAAACAGAAAAGAAAGAAAGAAAGAAAAAAGGCGTGGTTTAATAGAGAGTGCAACGAGTCAATTATATAGAATTTAAACACCCATGACAAAAATAATCATAAACATACCTCAAACCCCCTATTTATTGAAGGCATTAATATGATTTAAATTTGACACAAAATAAAATACAAAAAAGTATCATTCCTCTTCTCAGCACTTCAAACACTCAACACACATACACACATATAGGCTGCAACATATAATTATTAACACAAAAACCCACAAACATTGTTTTATTTAAAAAGATAACTTTGGTTTTCAAGGAGCGACACCATGAAGCTTAGTTTATATCGGTCCCAATACAATGGACATCAATAATCGTGGCTTCTTTCGGTTTGAAGTCAATGAGTTTTAAGCAAATTTGGCAAATTAACTTGGATTTGAATTTTATAGCGATATCAAATTCTTTTAGAATATCATCCCCTAAAATCATGACTAACATAAATTCAATATTTTCAAATTATTTATAGTCATCAATATTTATTTTATGAGTTGAATTGAAAATTTGCGTTGAAATATCTCCAAATTTTCAATTTAGAATTATATCCATCCCTAAAATCGTGCATTTAACATAATAACAACTTGAAATTAAGATTTTTATGGGACGTTGTTTTTTTAATTACATTAATATTTAATTTTATTTTCATTTGGCAGGATATTTCTGGGTTTGCCTACGACTTTCTTTTACGGTTGAGTTGCTTTTCTTTTACTGTTATCATTTAGCGTTATGTGTCATGGCACTACAACGTGTGAAGACTACGTTCGATGGAAGATGGATTGGAATTTTCCAATATATTGACTACCACGTGGTTGATGTAAATGTTCCATGTTCATCTTCGTATTAAGAATTTATACAACGCATTCAAGGTAGACTTTTCCAATCTTCAGATCTTTCTGTATATCGGTTGACTCTTTATTTAGTACGGATGCAACAATTCAAACCTTGGCTTGTTGGAATTGTTGAAGAAATAGACTTGTATTGGCTTAAATATGTTGGTTTTTTCGAATTTTTCCAATAATGATTTAGTGGTTGTCGCCACGTGCCCGAGATGACGCGGAGCGACCGATGTCCTCAAAAGAGTTAGTGTTTTTTTAAAAAAGAAAAACAGTCGCCACCAATCTTTTTTACGGTGTGATTGGACATCAAAATAAAGTAAACAGTTTTAAAAATATGGTCTGCGAAAAATAGAGATGAGTTCGGGAGTCATTTGTGTGTGAGGAAGGTATTAGCACCCCACAACACCCATTTAGAAAACGGTTGGCAAATTTCAAATCTCGAATTGAAAATAATTTTTTATTTATTTTAAAACTAATGTCTTATTTTACCCCTCATTACTCCAATATTTAAGCAATGATCTCATAAAATAAGTGGAATAATATTCCCTTAATTAGTCGGTATATTGAAGGAAACTTCTCACCTTAAGAAAAAGAAAAATTATTACAATTTCTCAAAGTATATCATGGGCTAGTTTTCGAATAAAGATTTTTTTTAAAATATTGATTAAATCCATTTTTTCTTGAGATCAAATTTCAGACTCCCAAAGATATTGATCCCTCACCTTAAGAATTCTAGGAAATCGGACTCCCAAATTTCCTAGATTCCTTCATAGTATTTTTCTGTTAGCGAAATAAAAGTGTGTTGCTAAAAAAATTGATTAGGATGACTTATGAAGTATAAATTTATATTTTAAACTTTTTTCTAAAAATAAATTAAAAAGGATAGTTTCAAAGTAAAAATTTATAAACGGCTAAAGAAGAAAATTTAAGAAAGGATTCAAAATTAGGTTAATAGGAAATAATGCGCAATGAAATCAAATGTATTATACAACGAATTAAGCAAGTAAGATAAGATTTTGTTTTTTAAAAAAATATTGGGAATCAAATCTTGGACTCCCAAAGAAACGATTCCCTCACCTCAAGAATTTAGAAATAACGAATTCCAGATATTTTTAATTGCATCGTCGAATTTCTTTTAGAATGGTAAAATGTAAAGATAAATGATGTAAGAAAAAAGAACAATTAACTGATATAAAATACCGTGGCAATATTGGAAAGCATAAAAGAAATATTCATGAATTTAATATTACATGATAATAAATATTGTGCATGCAAGAAAAATATGTTAAAATAAATAAGAAAAAAAAATAAAAACCATCACCAACCAAAAAAGGATAGAAGAAAGAAAGGAAAGTTTTTTAAAAAAAATTAAAAATGATAGTTTCAAAGTAAAAATTTATTAAAACTGTCAAGTATAACAAAACTGCAGGGGTCAAGTAAGGTTGTTTTTGTAGTAGTGCCATTACATTTTAATGTCAGATTTGAATTTTGGAAGAGGTCAAGCCGCTGTCTAGCCCACTTGAATTGAAATAGTGTTTGAGAAAGCTTTGGATCAATTTTGTTGAGATTTTGCAAGTACGTAAGATTGTATTTAATCCCTATCAATTGTTGGTTTCAAATTGTGGATGCTCAATTTGTTTTGGATGTTAGGGTTGAGTTTCAAGGGACTAAAAACCATATTGTCCTACGGTTTAAAAGCGTAAATTTATGGCGCCTTCAATTGTGATACTTAATTGGAGTTGGAAGTGACTTTTCGACTTAAGGTTGGCTTAAGTTGCGGGTACCCCCATTGTGTAAAAATTTTGTATTTGAAGGCTTGAGGGATGTAGGATAAAATCTATGCTAAAAATAAGGCATCTTGGGAGTAGTTCAATTTGAGGAGTGGAGGATCAGGGTCACTGAAACATAAAATAGCTTGAGTTGATATTATAGAACGCTTTGGGGATAGTTATGTCATGATCTGAACCTGTGAGGATAACTTAGTGGCCTCATGAATCATTGTTTTCCTATCAAACTGAAGTAGGGAAAGCTTATGATCCTGGAGAATTTAGTCGTTGACTGGGAGTGGTCTATTTTCAAGTATTTTCTTATTAATCTATGTATGCTATTATAGTATGCCATGATTTCAAAAAATTCCAATATGAGTGTTTTTGAACTACATGTTAGAAATAATTTTAAAATATGACTTTTGGTTTCCATGTACTATTATATTTTGGAGTGAACCCGAACTTATTAATCATGATTTAAATGACAACTGGTTTAAAAGGATACCCCTTGATCTGTAATTAAACTTGGATGGTTTGAATGGCCTCTTCTAAAAGTATGTGTCTGATCTTTCAGGACTGAAAACGACTTTACGAAAATGTATTTCTGACCATGATTGACTTTTAAACATGAAATATGTGATCTTAATCAATGTTGGTGATTTACCCATAAGTTATGCAAATGTGTTTTGGTAGCGCCACACCTATGGTTGTTAGGGGATTTCAAGGCTGAAAGAGGTCGTGGCCATAGATTCAGGAGCCTGAGAATAGGTGAGGACTGTTGGAATTTTTGTCCTAAAACTCGTAGTTTATAAATCATATTCTATTCAATAAAGTTGTTATTGAGAAATTAAATATTATAATCTTAAATCCAATAAATCAAAGTTCCAAGGCTATTTTTTGAATAAACTTGAACTTTATGTGTAAACATAAACGTGGATCAAGTTCGAGTATATAGCCTAAATAGTCTATAGTATATGAAATAAAGGTTGGGCGCCTTATTTTGAGAGACTATGGATGCGGCCCACTTTGTAGTACAAACGATGTGATCCTAATCGTTCATGTAGAGACATGAAAGTGGGGGCATCCTATGTAAAATGTTTACATAAGACTGAACCATGAATTAGTCATTTTTACGTTATAACACCGTTTACTGTTTAAAACTGACTATCTCAATTATTGATGACCTAGGTAACTTAGTCTTAATCCTGAGTTAACTATGAACTCCTGTTCATACAAGATTATCCTTAGATCTGCATAGGTGAGGGCAGCTCATCAGCGTTGGCCCAATAAGCCTCCCATTTCAGGAGTAAGATCGGGTGGATAGCTGGGAACATAGGGTACAAGATGGAATTCACTCCTACCCGCTTTAGGGTTAGTAGATAGGTTGCTCTCTTAAGCACTGAATCCAAGTCTTGAACAAGGGGCCCCACCCTCTCATTGGCCCGAGAGGGATTAAGTTTATAGGTTGAACCTTAAACAATTGTTCAATAGTGGATTAGTGGGACTTAAGGAGCAAGATGTAATCTTGGGGGTAAAACGGTATTTTGACCCAGCCAAGGTTACGAGCAACCTGTGAAGGATTAACTTACTGATTATGGTTTTATCAAATGGACACAAATATATCTATAGTGAGGGGAGTGCAACTACGGGACTTTAGTGGAATGACCCGTTAGTTAACGAATGTTGATTAACTCGGTTTAAAAGAGTTTAGCTAGTTAATCTTGAATCGTTGGAGCCCATGATCTATAGGTCCATTAGGTTCCTCTGCTAGCTCATATGGATTAAACTTAGAACAGTGTGATGAAATAAGTCGAATTGTTCGAATAGGGAGAAAGAAAGGAAAACGACATATACAGTGATATAATCGTCGGTCTTCTAATTAGAAATAGAGCTTTATGTTTTACATACTATAAGTATGAATGCGGATTCATACTAAGAAGCTCGGAATTTGGTCAAAAATAGTAAAAAGTCAAAATGTTGACTTTTGACTTTGAAAAGTCAAACTTTGACCGGCCTTATATTCAAATGTGATTTGAATTTTGGAAAAATGAATGCGGATTCATGCTCGAGAGGTTGGAATTAGTCAAGACGGACAAAATGGTAAAAAGTCAAAATATTGACTTTTGACTTAGAAAAGTCAAAGTTTGACTTTTGACTAGAAAAATCTAATGACCATTTTACCCTTGGACTAAGTTAGTGGGAAAATCCAACATTTTGTTGGATAATCCCACTAACTCTTAGTGGATATGTGGCTATATGAGATATAGACACCTAGCCCACTAAGTTCCACTAATTGTTAGTGGAATATTAGGTGTTGAGATTTGGCAATTGAATTGCATATTTTTGCATGTAATTAGGCTATAAATAGAGATGTTTTCAAATGTTGAAGGACTTTTGCCTCTTTTATCATTTTCATCATCTCAACAAAAGAAAAAAGAAAGCTTCCAATCTCATTTTATCTCCATTATTTTCTACACCAAAATTGGGTCCCACAACCCGGTTCTTTGTCCAGAGGATAGCAGTTGAGTACTAGTGGTGGTCTCGGGTAGAATGGTAAGAAGACATCAAACCTTTTGAAAGCTTCAAAGGTAATACTTCTTAAAACCCTAATTTTGATTAGTTTATGGTTACATGTTAATTGTTGGCAATTAGGGTAGAAATTCGATTCTTTTTCCGCTGTGCATGACTTAGTTCTATCAAGGACGTGGATGAAGGATTGTGATTGGCTTCTAGCCTAGCTCAACCCACATGATGGATGGCTCTATGTGCACATAGGAGCGTGATATGGCGGTTGCTACTGCGGTAGGTACTAAGTATGCATGAGCTCAGTTTGACACGTGTTTTCCTGTCGATATGGATCGCGTGTGAACTATTCTCGACCGTGTATTTAGTATTCTATCATGCTTGGATTGGATGCAGGTTGCTACTGTGGCAGATACTAAATATGCGTGAGCTTAGTCTAGTCGCGTGTTATTTGTGGATATGGATATCGTGTGAGCTATTATCGGTCGTGTATTTAGTATTCTACCATGGTTGGTTGGATGGATGTCGCTATTGTGGCAAGTACTAAATGTACTCGAGCTTGTTTTGCCACGTGATTTTCTTGATCGTTTGCGAGCTTATTATTATCTCGACCGTATATTTAGGCGCTCTGCTATGGCCGACCCTCATATGGTACTGGTTTGTTGGCAAATACATGCGATTTATCGTAATATGTGATAGTGACGTTTCAATTATTAATTCATTATCGATTCCTTATTTAAAATAGTTGTTAGAGTATGTTTACGAGCTTTAATTCTAAAAGAAATAGAGAAAAAACAGTTTCAATGTATATACTTAAGTTTTATATATATTGTAGCATGGGGTGGTTAGAAGTAGCGATTGTAACATTATGGCATGTATTTGAGAGATCTCTTAGTGGACTGTAATTCCTCTGTAACTAAATTCCTTGTTTGGATATAAACTCTTATTGAGACTCTAGACTAGCTTGGATGAGTGTGTATGAGACGCACTCAATGCGGTTATGAGTCTGAAGATTATAATTAAGTATAGAATTCTCTTTTAAACTCTTTTATCACTTTCTCTACCTTCAATGTCAAACCACTCACTTTCTCTCTCATTCCTCTCTATTTTGGACATTCACCATCCGTATATACCCACAAACAAGCTCAATGATTTACAAGTGTTAAATAATTTAATTTTGATTAATGAATTCATTTTTAAAACAAAAACATGAAAATCAAATCTAAATATATAAACAAACCTCTGCTCCTTTTATTGTCCGCCATTAACTCATCTTCTTCTAAATTCCTCTTAGCATTTGATCCATAATATATGCATTGAAGAGATGTCAACTTGTTTAAGATTTTTATACGTTTTTTTTTGCAATTACATTAATATTTAATTTTATTTTCATTTGGCAGGATATTTCTGGGTTTGCCTACGACTTTCTTTTACGGTTGAGTTGCTTTTCTTTTACTGTTATCATTTAGCGTTATGTTTCATGGCACTACAACGTGTGAAGACTACGTTCGATGGAAGATGGATTGGAATTTTCCAATATATTGACTACCACGTGGTTGATGTAAATGTTCCATGTTCATCTTCGTATTAAGAATTTATACAACGCATTCAAGGTAGACTTTTCCAATCTTCAGATCTTTCTGTATATCGGTTGACTCTTTATTTAGTACGGATGCAACAATTCAAACCTTGGCTTGTTGGAATTGTTGAAGAAATAGACTTGTATTGGCTTAAATATGTTGGTTTTTTCGAATTTTTCCAATAATGATTTAGTGGTTGTCGCCACGTGCCCGAGATGACGCGGAGCGACCGATGTCCTCAAAAGAGTTAGTGTTTTTTTTAAAAAGAAAAACAGTCGCCACCAATCTTTTTTACGGTGTGATTGGACATCAAAATAAAGTAAACAGTTTTAAAAATATGGTCTGCGAAAAATAGAGATGAGTTCGGGAGTCATTTGTGTGTGAGGAAGGTATTAGCACCCCACAACACCCATTTAGAAAACGGTTGGCAAATTTCAAATCTCGAATTGAAAATAATTTTTTATTTATTTTTAAAACTAATGTCTTATTTTACCCCTCATTACTCCAATATTTAAGCAATGATCTCATAAAATAATTGGAATAATATTCCCTTAATTAGTCGGTATATTGAAGGAAACTTCTCACCTTAAGAAAAAGAAAAATTATTACAATTTCTCAAAGTATATCATGGGCTAGTCTTCGAATAAAGATTTTTCTTAAAATATTGATTAAATCCATTTTTTTCATGAGATAAATTTTCAGACTCCCAAAGATATTGATCCCTCACCTTAAGAATTCTAGGAAATCGGACTCCCAAATTTCCTAGATTCCTTCATAGTATTTTTCTGTTAGCGAAATAAAAGTGTGTTGCTAAAAAAATTGATTAGGATGACTTATGAAGTATAAATTTATATTTTAAACTTTTTCTAAAAATAAATTAAAAATGATAGTTTCAAAGTAAAAATTTATAAACGGCTAAAGAAGAAAATTTAAGAAATGATTCAAAATTAGGTCAATAGGAAATAATGCGCAATGAAATCAAATGTATTATACAACGAATTAAGCAAGTAAGATAAGATTTTGTTTTTTAAAAAAATATTGGGAATCAAATCTTGGACTCCAAAGAAACGATTCCCTCACCTCAAGAATTTAGAAATAACGAATTCCAGATATTTTTAATTGCATCGTCGAATTTCTTTTAGAATGGTAAAATGTAAAGATAAATATGATGTAAGAAAAAAGAACAATTAACTGATATAAAATACCGTGGCAATATTGGTAAGCATAAAAGAAATATTCATGAATTTAATATTACATGATAATAAATATTGTGCATGCAAGAAAACTATGTTAAAATAAACAAGAAAATAAATAAAAACCATCACCAACCAAAAAAGGATAGAAGAAAGAAAGGAGAGTTTTTTAAAAAAAAATTAAAAATGATAGTTTCAAAGTAAAAATTTATTAAAACTGTCAAGTATAACAAAACTTCAAGGGTCAAGTAAGGTTGTTTTTGTAGTAGTGCCATTACATTTTAATGTCAGATTTGAATTTTGGAAGAGGTCAAGCCGCTGTCTAGCCCACTTGAATTGAAATAGTGTTTGAGAAAGCTTTGGATCAATTTTGTTGAGATTTTGCAAGTACGTAAGATTGTATTTAATCCCTATCAATTGTTGGTTTCAAATTGTGGATGCTCAATTTGTTTTGGATGTTAGGGTTGAGTTTCAAGGGACTAAAAACCATATTGTCCTACGGTTTAAATGCGTAAATTTATGGTGCCTTCAATTGTGATACTTAATTGGAGTTGGAAGTGACTTTTCGACTTAAGGTTGGCTTAAGTTGCGGGTACCCCCATTGTGTAAAAATTTTGTATTTGAAGGCTTGAGGGATGTAGGATAAAATCTATGCTAAAAATAAGGCATCTTGGAGAGTAGTTCAATTTGAGGAGTGGAGGATCAGGGTCACTGAAACATAAAATAGCTTGAGTTGATATTATAGAACGCTTTGGGGATAGTTATGTCATGATCTGAACATGTGAGGATAACTTAGTGGCCTGATAAATCATTGTTTTCATATCAATCTGAAGTAGGGAAAGCTTATGATCGTGGAGAATTTAGTCGTTGACTGGGAGTGGGTTATTTTCAAGTATTTTCTTATTAATCTATGTATGCTATTATAGTATGCCATGATTTCAAAAAATTCCAATATGAGTGTTTCTTGAACTACATGTCAGAAATAATTTTAAAATATGACTTTTGGTTTCCATGTACTCTTATATTTTGGAGCGAACCCGAACTTATTAATCATGATTTAAATGACAACTGGTTTAAAAGGATACCCCTTGATCTGTAATTAAACTTGGATGGTTTGAATGGCCTCTTCTAAAAGTATGTGTCTGATCTTTCAGGACTGAAAACGACTTTACGAAAATGTATTTCTGACCATGATTGACTTTTAAACATGAAATATGTGATCCTAATGAATGTTGGTGATTTACCCATAAGTTATGCAAATGTGTTTTGGTAGCGCCACACCTATGGTTGTTAGGGGATTTCAAGGCTGAAATAGGTCGTGGCCAGAGATTCAGGAGCCTGAGAATAGGTGAGGACGTGGATGAAGGATTGTGATTGGCTTCTAGCCTAGCTCAACCCACATGATGGATGGCTCTATGTGCACATAGGAGCGTAGATATGGGGGTTGCTACTACGGTAGGTACTAAGTATGCATGAGCTCAGTTTGACCACGTGTTTTTCTATCGATATGGATCGCGTGTGAACTATTCTCGACCGTGTATTTAGTATTCTATCATGCTTGGATTGGATGCAGGTTGCTACTGTGGCAGATACTAAATATGCGTGAGCTTAGTCTAGTCGCGTGTTTATTTGTGGATATGGATATCGTGTGAGCTATTATCGGTCGTGTATTTAGTATTCTACCATGGTTGGTTGGATGGATGTCGCTATTGTGGCAAGTACTAAATGTACTTGAGCTTGTTTTGCCACGTGATTTTTCTTGATCGTTTGCGAGCTATTATTATCTCGACCGTATATTTAGGCGCTCTGCTATGGCCGACCCTCATATGGTACTGGTTTGTTGGCAAATACTTGCGATTTATCGTAATATGTGATAGTGACGTTTCAATTATTAATTCATTATCGATTCCTTATTTAAACAGTTGTTAGAGTATGTTTACGAGCTTTAATTCTAAAAGAAATAGAGAAAAACAGTTTCAATGTATATACTTAAGTTTTATATATATTGCAGCATGGGGTGGTTAGAAGTAGCGATTGTAAAATTATGGCATGTATTTGAGAGATCTCTTAGTGGACTGTAATTCCTCTGTAACTAAATTCCTTGTTTGGATATAAACTCTTATTGAGACTCTAGACTAGCTTGGATGAGTGTGTATGAGACGCACTCAATGCGGTTATGAGTCTGAAGATTATAATTAAGTATAGAATTCTCTTTTAAACTCTTTTATCACTTTCTCTACCTTCAATGTCAAACCACTCACTTTCTCTCTCATTCCTCTCTATTTTTCCCATTCACCATCAGTATATACCCACAAACAAGCTCTAATTTACAGTGTTAAAATAATTTAATTTTGATTAATGAATTCATTTTAAAACAAAAACATGAAAATCAAATCTAAAATATAAACAAACCTCTGCTCCTTCATTGTCCGCCATTAACTCATCTTCTTCTAAATTCCTCTTAGCATTTGATCCTAATATATTATTGAAGAGATGTCTTGTTTGATGATACATTTTTTTGCAAAACCCCCAATAAATAAACTAAAGAATTCTTAACCCTACCTGTTCAATTTTTTCTAAATTTCTCCCTTCATATATTCCTCACCAATTTCCTAATTTTCTCAACCCATCTCCTCCTCTCCATTTTCTCTTCTTTTTTTTTTTCCATCCAAACACAATTTTTCTCTTGACAATCTGAAATACCAATTCAAAATAAACTTATCTCATAATTGTAATTATAAAAAAAAGCAATAAAACATATCTATAACCACAAACTTCATCTCTTTTATAATATATCAAAAACTACCGAGGGAGATTGACCAAACACACATGTGACAAAACTGCTCGCAACTTGAATAATAATGTGATATATTCACAAAATTTCTTCTACACGGTAGGATTATATGATAAATGTAAAACGCATAAATAATTATGTGAATAAACACAAAAGGCGTTAATAAACTTTATTGATCTCGTTGTTGAAAATAATGACGAAAGAAGCACCCAACGACACATAAGGTAGAACCTTTGTATAAAGAAACAACAAATTATATTGAATGAAGAAAATGAAAGGGAATTTAGATTTTCCTTTCTAAAATGTTAATTAATCAAATCATTTATAGTTGATCCCACCATTTTCCAGCTGTCAACTTTAAATTCCTGGTCAATTATCAAGCGCCTAGTTTGGACTTGAGTTTTTCTGCAGTACAAACACATAAAAAATCAAAATAACTCACACAAGAAAACAAAAAAAGATTAAAAGAAATAAAAGTTGGAAGAAATAAACAACTAAATTTAATTTTCGTTAAATTTTGACACATGAAATTTTTGCCTCGCAACTAAAACTGACCACACACAATAAAATTAACTATTGTCTTGATATAACAAAAAAAAAAAAAAAAAACCATTTCTCCAGAGATTGAAGACAATACCAACAACTTCATTTTTCATGCAATCTTTATCACATATAGGATCACACAAATCGTTAGCAACGCCTTTTGTCGTGCATGTTTTCTTGCACGTTTCTACACATGATTTGTATTGAGGCTCTAGATTGGATATTTCGTTAAACAAAGTATTAGATTTCCTCTCAATCTCAGCATCCCTTTCAGCGGTCATGTGTGCCTTAGAGAATTGCAGTGATCCCACCACAACAATGGACATAAAGAAAACAATCGTAATGGTTTTTGCCATTTTTTAGTTTTATCTTTTAGTAATTAAGCCTACGTTTTTCCCTTATGGCTTTATCGTATGAGAAAACGAGGGAAGACCATTTTATAGCAATTTTCGTTGTTAAATTTAGATCATTGAGCGAAAAGTAGGTTTTTATCTCTCTATAAATATTTGTAACAAGTGGTGAATATTTGTTTGTTCTCTAAAAACCAGTTTTTGTTCCTTAATTAACACGTGAATAGAGGAAGAAATGGTAACGATAGCAAATAAAATGTCGGTGTTGACTAAATATGGTGTCTCAATTTAAAGGAGATCAATCAAAATAATGAAAACATATGTAGCTTAGATCGAGTGTGTAAACTCAAAGGTAAGGTTGACATTAATTTTATGGTTTCACGAACAAATAATTGATGTGGATAAATTAGCTTTACCAAACAATAAAATTATACTAATTATTTCGAAGCAGTCTTAATTATGTTGTAAAAAAACAGAAAAGAAAGAAAGAAAGAAAAAAGGCGTGGTTTAATAGAGAGTGCAACGAGTCAATTATATAGAATTTAAACACCCATGACAAAAATAATCATAAACATACCTCAAACCCCCTATTTATTGAAGGCATTAATATGATTTAAATTTGACACAAAATAAAATACAAAAAAGTATCATTCCTCTTCTCAGCACTTCAAACACTCAACACACATACACACATATAGGCTGCAACATATAATTATTAACACAAAAACCCACAAACATTGTTTTATTTAAAAAGATAACTTTGGTTTTCAAGGAGCGACACCATGAAGCTTAGTTTATATCGGTCCCAATACAATGGACATCAATAATCGTGGCTTCTTTCGGTTTGAAGTCAATGAGTTTTAAGCAAATTTGGCAAATTAACTTGGATTTGAATTTTATAGCGATATCAAATTCTTTTAGAATATCATCCCCTAAAATCAGTATTTTCAAATTATTTATAGTCATAAATATTTATTTTATGAGTTGAATTGAAAAGTTACATTGAAATATCTTCAAATTTTGAATTTAGAATTATATTCTTTCCTAAAATCGTGCATTTAACGTAATAACCACTAGAAATCAAGTTTGTATCATCCTATAATTATGCATTTAAAGTGTACACCATTTATTTTAAGAAAATTTTGAATTGTTAATTTTATTTACAACAAAACTTGAATTTAGAAGTCCATGTTAAATATACATCACATATATTGATGTATATATAAGATAAAGATGATATATTATATAAATTATCTTGTTGATGATGAATGTATCAAATATATATTCTGGTTTATTTCTATAATATTCAAATACATAGTGTGATATAGATATATATATTATATACTTTGTTTTCTCTTTCAAACTTATTATTGTTTTCATTTATAACAGCAGCCATTTTTAGATAAACAATAAAATATTTTGGACTATGATCTTCACACTAAATTCGTCTGACATTCTATTGGTTTTACAAAAATAAAGTGGTCGATCGAAAAAATATTTGCAAAAAGCATAGAGATTTTTTGTCCTATTAGGATTCACTCTTCTCTAAATACTGAATACACACTTGTATAGATTCAATCTTCTTCAAAGACTAAATATATTGATGTGGCGAGCATTGTATCAGTTGATCGGTGAAACCATTTTTTATTCGTTATTTTTTTGTGTTACCTCCCTCTTCCCTTCATTGACAAAAACGTTTCATTTTTCATTTTTTTTTAAAAAAATTATTAGAAGATTTTTGCTAGTTTCTTTTTGGTTTTGCCATTGTTTTCTGAATCTTTTCTTGATCTTCTTCCCTTTTTTTTTTTTTTTTTTTTTTTGTGTTTGTAGCTTCAATAGCTCGATCACTTCCTCCTCGATCCTCTTCATTTTTCGCTTTGCTAAAAAATGTCTCGTACGTCCTTTAACGATGGGGTTTTACTCCATTTCACTTTTCTTGTGTTCGTTTTGAGCACATCAATTTATCCCAGAAAAAAAAATAATAATAAGGAAGAAGAAGCAGCAGGAGGAATGAAACAGACGGCCAAAACAAAATAAAACGAAAGCAAATTTGATCCTTCCTTTAGTACTACTGAATTATTAGGAAGAGGGAAAACAAAATTAAATAATAATGATAAAGAATAAAAAAATGGTTTCACCTTTCAACCGCGAGGTGTCTGCCACATCAACCATATTTAGTCTTTGAAGAAGACTGAATATATAAGTTTATTCAATCTTCTAAAGACTTAATCTCTAGGTAATAAGAAGAAAAAAAATCTCCATGCTTTGTTGATGCTTATCAGCCAGTCTATTTTCACAATATATATAAAGAAAGAAATTATAAACAAATGCATGTAAAATTAGATGCACCCAATTATTTATGCTACAGTATATTGTGTAGAAAGTGTTTAGATTATATAGAACGTGAAGTAGAGTAAATTAGAAAGAAAAGAAATATAGAAATAGTACGATAGAGACGATGATGACCCAGCAGGAACAAATTAACAAAAACAATCAATCAAATTGGTCAAACTTTATTATTTAACGCGCTTATTTTTTTATAAAATAATAATAAATAAATAAATAAAAAGAGTTTCCACGAGTGAAGGCACTCCCACGTGTTAAAACCATTGCCATTGTCTTCGAAACGCGGCGACGTCGTCGTCTTCGTACATTTCCCTAATTCTTTTTAAGCTTTATAATTCTCTTCTCCGTTCTCCCAATAATCCCTCCCCCCACGTGCGCACCTCCTTAAATCCCGCATTTTTCTTTTTCTTTTTCCTTTTCAATATTCATTCATCTTCTCAACCAAATTAGGCCGATGATAATTTAGAAATTTAATGGAAACAATTACAAGTGTGTGAAGTTAATAAATCGATACAACCTCAAATTTTAGAAATATCATGATTAGGTCAACGTTTCAATTGTGGTATGTGATGGATGAATATTGTAATATTTTATGTGAATAAAGTTAAATAAGTAGCAATGTTTCCCTCTCACTTCTATTTGTTTTATGCATTTTTTTATACATTCATATTCCAAATTTTCAAGGAAGATAGTGGTAAATAAATTATGATATTGTAAATTAAAAAATATATTAAACATGTTTATTTTCATATATAATGAAATGATCTAACATATTTATGAATATAGTAAAATACCATCATACTAATGTATCTAAATTTGTCACGCTAGTTATATTTTTAAATTTTAATTTAAAAATACTTTGTACATCATAAGATCATTGCACATTTCTTTGTATAGTTTATTCAATGACACATTGTCATCGAGAGCTTAAGCTCAACTGCCACCCAACACCTAACATCTTTATGTACTAAAAATTAAGAGATGTCAAAACCTTTTTTAAAAGTTATTATTATTGTTATATGATTAAGATAACATTAGACATGAACAATTTGTTAGAAACATGAACATAATACAACTAACACAAATTTTCATTATTAAATTAATCTCAACATATAACGTTTAATCTTCTACCCACTTATTATAAACAAATAAACAAAACATTAAAAAAAAGGAGCTTAAAATGTATACAATTACAAGAAATTTAATTAGTTGATATTTTAATTGTTGAACAACTAATACCAAAATAAATTTAACTCAACTAAGACAGATTTGAGGAAAACTATTTTAGGGTCAAAACATTGAGATACCAATAAATGACCACATTTAATAAGATAAAAATTATATATTTTTTCTTTTAATAAAAACGAGACCGACATTAAAAATTAAAATATATATTCCAACCAATTTTCTTTTATTAATCCAAAAAGGAAAAGAGGAAAAAAGAAAAAAAAAAAAAGAAAATTAACCAATTCACACGGACGACACTCTGTCTCTTGTTTTTATATCCCAATTCACATTTAAACAGAGACAAAAAGTAACAAAAAACCAAAAGAAGAAAAAAAAGAAAAACAGAGAGGAAAACACAATCAATCAATTTGTTTGAAGAAGCATGGGGAAATCGGAATCGGCCAAAGAATGTAAGAGACACCCAAATCACAATCTCTTACCCGGAATTTGCCCTTCTTGTCTTCGAGAAAAGCTTCAACAATTTCATCAATCTCCCAACTATTCCGATTCTCAATCAACTTTCTCTTCCCCTTCTTCTTCTTCCTCCGATTTTTTCTTCTCCGCCGATTCCTCTCGCCGCCACCGCCGCCACCACCGTCGTAACGCCTCCGAGTTCGTCACTGGGTCGATGGCGGTTGACTTGTTAGCGGACAAGCTGAAGAAGACCGGTTCCATTAGGATCTCTACCGATGGCGGCACCGGCGCTGGCGTTAAAGGAAAGAAGAAACTTGGGTTTTGGTCAAGGTTGTTGCTCCGCCCAAAAGCTCTGTATTTTAGTTGATTTATCATTGTATGAGATTTTATTTAGTAAATGAATTAGAATTTTTCTTTTTTGTTCTTTAATCATTCACAATTTCTTTGAATTTACATTATTCTTTTATATATATATGTATATATATACACATAGACGAAGAAGAAGAGTTTGTTCTTGCAATTAATTCAAAAAAAAGAAAAAGAAAAAAGAGATGAATCCCAATGGAGAAGGTTTGGTTTGTCGAACAAAGGGTACGAAGGAGTCAAACATCTTATTAATGCAAATTCACCTAATTTCCCCACTTATTGCTTTATGAATTAGGAAAATCAAGACTCAATTGTTAATATATTATGGAGACCTGCAAAATAAAATAAAGACAAACTTGAAAATTGGAAAATTGGAAAATGAGGGGTCATCTTGATATATATATATATATATATATATATTCTCATTAGAAAAACCATTGTTTTTCTATTTATCAAATGTGTGATTTAGATTCGTGTGAGTGGCTTCTTGGTGACCTTTTATGTGTATGGATAAAAAATTCTCTAACAATGTATTATATATATAGAAAACATAACCATTGTTTTTTGTGAGCACAGAAATCATGAGATAAACGATAGATTGCACGATGTCAATAATGTGCAACTAGATGAATGATTTTGTTGTTAGATCGTGATATTTTTATACCTGGATGATTTAAATCATATTCATATACAAAAAGTTACACTACTTTATAATTGTGTTATCCTATTGACATGAATAGTTACAATATAGAATTATTTGAAAATGTGAGAGCAAATTAGGAATGTAAAGATTTCTATATATATATATATTAAAGATAAAGGATGAGTAAGATTTCATATGAGAAGGAGTAAAGAACTACCAAATGTTAGTAATTTTTAAAATCTTTAAACATGTCCATTGAAAAGGGGAAACTGTCCATCTTATCTTCCTTTCTTGTGACTTTAAACAAGAGCTTATACTTCTTAAAAGAAAGAGATCTTGAGTGGTCAACCTATGAGGCCTCTTCAAAGCACAAGTGGGCTTATGGTTAGCCCAATAGTTCGTCATAATAAGCCCGAAAGGTCACGATAGGCTAGCCGCTACCTCTTGCTCACATGAGTGTGGGTCGTATTTTAATCGATCTAATCACTCCTTTTATTACGTCATGTTTGATAGTAAATGAGTTTTGTTGTTTTTGAAATTACTACAAAACTATTATACGAAAAATCTGGTTGAAAATGTAAAATTAAACATCAAGTTTATTTTGAATTTTTAATTAATCAACTATATATTAACCTTATTTTTAAACCAAAGTAAGTTAAAAAAAAAAAACACTAATGATTTAATTTTCTTTTTCTTTTGTAGGTATGTAATAAGATTACGTATACTCCTCGGTAATATCTTCTTTTATCAATAAAAAATACTTTGAATTAATATATATTAATATGGGGAGTCCAAATTATTGGAATTGAATAACAAAATAATTAGTCATTGGTAATGGAAGCCACCAAAATGGACCCAATCTAATAATGGATATTTTTTTTACTTACTCCAACAACTCCAAGTTATGAGATCCTCTTCAACAACATCAAAGATTTTCCCTTCACATGTAAGCTTTGGACTTTGGGCTTACAAGGTTTCTTTCACAAGCAATTTTAAAAGATGTATATACAATTAACCACTTATTCATAAAAATTAAACATATTCATGTGTATATCATAATGTTAAATCTTAGATCGTTGTATTGAGAATTTACGAGAATTATATTAAGCAAAGTCAAATATTCACGAGAGCGACACAGTCTTAATACAAGTGTAACTTTACATTCTTGTAGATATTTTCAAGTAAGAAAGTTTGTGAGGATAGTGATCAATATGATTTTATAGTATCATGAAATAATACTACGATACAAGGTATTCTTGTTAAAACTATCTATAACATGATCTCAACTTAGATTATATGATATTGCTTGAATAATGTATGAGGAAGAATTTTGGGAGATTAATGATGAGAATTTTGGGAGATTAGTGATGTAGGATAATTTTGGGGATAGGAGATCGATTATCAAACAGACAATTCTTGTGTACGCTTACCATTCACACCAAGACAATACTCTCATCTACCAAACTATTCTCTATTCTTTAGCAACATTTTCTTTAGTAGTGGAACTATCTTTGTTAAATGAAAACTTCGAGTAAGCAAATATTTATTATCATTTTATTCTATACATGCATTCTCACATTGCTTAGATAGAAATGTGGAGGTCTCATTTATAAATTTATATATTCATTCATGGATTTGGGCCCTAAGGGCACTCAAGTTTTGAATGGGGTGAGGAGATTGATAGGCAAATGTAGGTTTGTCAATATCTCCAAATGTTTTTGGTAAATTAAACTTTCCAAAATCAAAAACCGTTTCAAAATAAATGGTATTTATCAATCAGTTTTGCAATCTCTCCTCGAACGACGATTTCGTTCAATTATCTTTCACTATAACATGAGAGAATTTCAATTAGTTTCAGGGTGGGGCAATTCGTGGGGTCGATGGTGCAATCTAAACTATATGCACAAAAGAGCAGAGCTGCAAAACATCTTAAAGAGAGTGAAATCCATGACTCAGTCACTTTCTAACCAGTTTCTGTATTGACCAGGCAACTTGACAAGTTGTCGTTCTGAGCAATAGGCTAACTCTTCCATAGGCGAGTTGATCACTTGGTGACTTAACCATTACACGAGTTGAACGAAGAAGGTGTTCTTACCAGGCGAGATACCAACAACCATTACGCAAGTTGAACGAAGGTGTTCTTACCAGACGAGATACCAACACATTATGCGAGATACAAGGCAAGGAAGCACGCGTTCTACCTAGGTGTTTTGTCTAGGCATCAAAGTTTCTCAACGCATCACTTCTTCTAGGCGATTTGCTACAGCAATCTTCATAAGTTTAAACATATATGAAAATAAACTCTTTCAAAAAGTTTATTTTAGACATATATATCTTGCTTCATTACTTTTTTCTTTTTTTTTTGCCTATAACTCACACCTTCCAAAAGTAGCTCAAAACAAACATCCAAATTGAGCATATATGTGTATATATATTGAAGTGTGTATAGAAGGTTGTTTGTTCAACATCATTATGATTAGATAAGGCCCTCTTCATTCTTTTAGAGTGTGGGGATGAATGAAGGCTCCAAAATTTTCATACTCTTTTTTGACTCTCAAATTGGATAAAAAAAGAGAGTAAAGATATGGGAATTTGGAAGATTCTCAACCTCAAATGAGAATCAATGGCTTCCATTATTCCCACTTTCCTCTTCGTGAAAGGCCATAGGATCCTTTCATTTTGGCATCTCATTGCTTTTTGGTTCTCATCCACTCTTTTTCTTTTCCAAAGTTCAACTCTTTAGGCTCCTCTTCATTTGTTTCTCTTTCACACACAATCATTATGCCACACGTGGCTTCAACTTCATCTTCCTCCACTTTGCCAACTTCTTTATCAACTTCTTTATTTAAGCATTTGCTAAAGCCATGTTTTTATGTCATTTTCTTTGTCATAATAAACTCTCTTTACCTTTTATACCAACCTACCATAAACTTAATTCTTTAAAGTTATGAGTTTTGAATCTACGATCTCACTTCTACTACTAAAAAAAAGACACTTTTCTTTTACGACCTTTATATATGTATATGTTACTTGATTATTAGTAGGTACCTATAGCCGATAATTCCTTGAAATTATTACTAAATTTTGTTTCTGGTATAATGGTTGTATCTACTTTCAAACCTCAGGGTTCTAGGTTCAAATTTTTGTCTTCTACATCTACATTTTTTATATATAGTGTCCTCTACCTATGATTTCTGGATCTGCCACTGTTTCAATCCGTCTCTTAAAACCTAGATCACCAAATTTGATCCCAATATCATTGACCTACTCGAAACCTACTAGTCTAATTTTTCAAATACAACTATGATGGATCATCTCGAGCAAAATAAACTCACACAATATTTTAACAAGTGATTGCACAAATTTAACCAATTTAGTATTGAGTCAATTGATTGTATTTTTATTGATAGAATAACTCGATATATTTAATTAAGACTTAAAAGATATATATCTTGACCAAAAGATCATCGTAGGTTTTATAATCCTTTAAATCTAACGTACTTTTAAAGATATCTATTAAAAGAAATTATTTTTAGCACTGTTGCATGACAAAAGAATATATAAATATGTAATACACATCATAGTTATAGTGTTTTTAGTTTAGAATTGATATTAAGTATTAACAATAACACTAAGTATGTGATTTAAGGAAGGTTTCCTCTTTCAAAATAAAATAAAATAATACATATTATTCCAAACTTAGATTTGATCTTTAAACCTTCATAACCGCTAAATATTTTAGACCTACAATTTTTTATTAAAAAGAAAAATTATTGTAAATGATTATAAGGTGTACTATATATGCTAAAAATATCATAATCTTCGAAAACTACCGTTAAGCTCCAAATTGAGATAAATTACTATATGTGTCAATCATGACACAACACACACAACACATTTATAAATATTTTGATTTATTTTACTATATTTAAAAACAATTCATTCACGGCTTATTCGGTAACCCAACTTTTGTTTTTTAGTTTTCAAAGAATAAGTGTGTTTAGTAACTAATTCACTTTTTTTGTTTTTAAAACAAGAATGATTTTTTTTCAATTATGAAAGAAAACTAAAAATGAAAAAAAAAAAGACTTTATTTGTAAATAGGTTATCAAATATATATGGTTAAATTAAAAACACAATTTAAAAAAAGAACAAAATCTAAAAATTATAGACTTAGAATTTTTTTTCTCAAAAAACTCACTTTTATAAAAATGGTTTAAAATATACTTATTTTGATTTGAGTAAATATTGAAAAAAAAAAGTAAATAACAAAAGATAAAATGGCTTTTATTAAGAAAAATAGAACAAAGCATAATTGGAAACTTAAACATTAATGAAATGGAATTAGGTAAAGAATTAAAATGTTTATTAAGCATAGAAGGGAATAATATTATTGGTGTAATTAAGAATGTGAAATAGATAGAGAGAGTGATTAGTGATTATAATTTAAGAGAGAGAGGAGAGATGTCCCACAAAATGGTAACAAAATTGGGAGAGTAGAGAAAAAGCTTCCACCTAATAAAGTGCAACCAAAATGACTCCTCCATCAATTTCAAAACCTCATCCACCATTCATTTTGTTTTTATATCATTCAAATCTAACACGTTATTAATTACCACTTCTAATGAATTAACCTAATTGGATTCACTTTGATTGTATTTAATTAAAACCATGAATTTTATCAAATTTAACATTATTGTTATATACTAAACTATGGTAGTTTATGATTATAACCATAACAGTAAATATGTCAAAAAATGAATGTGTCACATGAGATCAAGTATAAAGTTGAGGTAAACGTGGCTTACGTTTCTATTGATATCTAAATGTTTATATATTTCTATGATTTTGATATCGACATTTCTATTATATCATACAACAAAATAACGAAACATACTAATTGTTTACTAATATAAATATAATAATAAAAATGTTAATTTTTTAACTATTCATAACATGGCTTGTTATTACAATTTACACCTTTTTATTAAAAAAATCCATTAAACCAATATTTTAATTATATTTTTGTTAGCACTTGAAATTGACATTTTAAATATAAGGATGATATATTTTTTTCTTTTACTCTTAGATAAACTTCTAAAGAATATTATCTTTTTATTATAAAATTTTTCAAACGAGGTATTCAAATTTTTCTTAAATTAAATACACGTAGCCTTTAAATTTATATTCATCTCCAAATACATATACGAATAATTAAACTACGATTACAATACTTGAATAGTCTCTCGTTTTTTTTTTATAGTACGCATTAGAAGGATATTTCTTTTCCATTTTTTTTGACAAAATGATAGTCATGACCTACCTTATGTTCACATTGGAAGGAGATGATGAACTTTGTTGATGGTATCTTAATGGGGATTAGTGATGTGCCCAAAAGAACCTCTCCCTTTTCCTTCATCCAAAGTCAACCTATGATAATTATTTGTCTTAACAAAGCCACAATTATTGAATATACACTCACACACACATTGGGATTATTATTGTATAATAGTTACAAAATAGTTTTGGCTATATTCACTTTTTAAAATTTTAGAATTTTCTCTTCTTGCTTATATCTTTTAATCTCATATACCAAACATTATTACTAAAATATATTCCTTATTTTTCTTTCCTTTTTCAAATTTTCTCATTCTCCATTTTTGTTTCCTTTAGGTTTCATATATGTGTTGTGGGGATTTTGCTAGCATGTGTGGGATAGGTGAATTGTACGTGTGAGTGGGGTTGCATAGACTCGAGATAACAAAAGAAAATCACGATGGATCGAGGGTTAGATTTATCATTGTGAAAGAGAAAAATTAACGAGCTAATAGTGAGAGAGAGAAGATTATGAGTAAGGAAAGATGAGGAGGCCTAATTTGCTTGTGTGTTGTTTCGTTTGGTATTTTTACCCGAATATATATGACATAACTGGGAGAAGGATAAAAATTTTATATTTTAGAAAGTTGGTTAAACGTCGTTTTAGTTCAATATTTTAATTTTGGACTATCGTAACAATTATTCTTTTCTAATGCATATTAACTATTCTAACATTTCTTTATGAACCATCGACCAACATGTTGATTCAACATCAAATATCCCTTTGATAGAATATTATCTTCATGTCTGTTACCCAACATCTTGATTCAACATCGAATATGGTTTAATTGATTGATTTATGCGTAAATCAAGTAATTCCAATTTATACTTTTCATATAAAAACAAACATTTCAAACTATAATAAGATCACTAAACATATATATAACATAATGTTGGAGACGTGCTCGTGGTAAATATCAACGACATCATGCTAAAAATACTTAAAACCACACGGGTAGACCAAGAACTTCACACAATCAATTATTTGATCCCAACTTTTCTCATGGATACTCACATTAGAAATTCAAACAAAAAACAAATCATATTCAAACTTTAGTCGATATCATCAACAAAAATACTACCGACTAGTTCTCACTTAATTATTATAATCCATCAAAATATCGACAAATACTTTAAAATACATACATATATATACCTCGTCACACACTGACACACATGTAAAAAAGTTAATGTCAAACCTATGTAATATATGTTCATGAATTCTTTCCATAATCAAATCAAAATGACCCCAAATGTATCATTAATTGAAACATTTTTTTCCCTTAATTACATTATTAAATTAATTTGTTCAAAACTAGCCAATATTGATAATTAGTTTTAAAAGTATATAATATAGTTATTGCTCAACTTTAGCCTAACATGAACAGTTCATTTTTCCTTTTAATTTCCTTTATTTCTCCTCTCTTTCAATTATTGTATTCTCTCGTCAACAACTATACCAACTGTTTTGTACCATATGCCCACCAATCAGTTTATTTATTTTTTTCATTTTTCAAATTTGCTGTCAACCCATGAGACCATAAATCAACCACTCATATCATAATATAATATATATCATAATGTATTTATTTGATTGTATTTCATTATATTTTGTATATATATCATATCGTCCAAGATGCTTTCTATCATATTTTTGTTGTATTTAATTCGATTTGGTTCTTCCAAAAAAATAATTTGAAAGAAAACAACTACGACCATTGTTATTGTTACAATCCCTATTGCATGCATATGTATGATCAATTTTTCACTTTATTTTAATTAATGTAAATATAGATATCTAATGAAGATGATCAAAGTATTCATATTATGGACGTGTTTGGGAGCTCTTCTAAGTCCAACTTAATATAGATATATGATTGGAAGTTTTAAGTTTTCATCGTCCAAGAACGTAGTGTAGAATTGCACAAGAGATTCATGTGATATGAAATTGTTAGCAAAGTGAAAAGATCTAGAAAGCCCTCATCCTCTATTTACAACTTCTATGATATATATACTTCTCATCTTTCTTTTTTTCTTAAAAAGGAATTGATTATAGTGTTTAATTCTCTTGATCAATCTTAGGGTTGTTTCTAGTATATATGAAGATAGTGCAACCACTGTATTTCCAACACATACAAAGTTCATCAATGAAAAGCCCCCTTCAATGAGCCTTGGAGCTGATTGAAAAGAAGATGATGCAATGCAATAATGGGTTGAGTCTTCCACAAGTATTTGCAACTTCAATCAAGATTCAAATCGGTCATCTCAAATTCAATAGTTTCTCCTCGTGGAAAACTCCAATAAAACCCTTGCAAGCTCAACACCCATGCGACAATGATCGAGAAAATCATAAAGGGTTAGGTTTACAATTCAATATATTGTAGATGAGAGACATGATAACACTAATGTATTGTAGTTAACTTGCAAATAACAACAATATTTCTTTATTTTGTGCGTCTCATTCAAAAATTTTACCTCTTCTTTCTTTTGATCTTGAGTTTAGTTGAAAAGAAGTATCCAAGAAAAGCCAAACCATAGTATCTAACAACCCATTTGCTAATACATTTCTATATTAAGAAAATTTTCACCATAATACCATCAACCATACTCTTAAGGTAATTGCAATATTTTTGAGTGGTTGCATAACTACCTTTTTAATTATTTGAGTTACATTTAATAAATTAAAATCAACAAAAAAAAGCCCAATTCTCAAAATAATTAAGATTGTCTTTTTTGGTAGCATTAATTTCTCCCCTAACCATAGGAATGTCTACCTCTGCCAGCTGCAAAGAATCCAAGTCCTTTTATTCACATTAATTCATCTAAGCATTCATTTCTATATGTTTCATTTGAACTTTAAATATAAAAAGACAAAATTACAGTTTCTCCCCTAACATTCAAAATAATAACAATAATAATATTAGAAAATGAAAAGCCTAAAAACACTTTACAAAACTACTAGGCCTTTTTATCTTTAATGTTGGAGGAAATTTTGTGAAAAGAAGCAGTGTGATTTGATTTCAAATGTTTTAATATAAAGTCATAATGTGTGATTTGATTTCAAATGTTTTAATATAAAGTCATAATGTGTGATTTATTGTAATTAAGGTCATATATTGATATCTTAATCAATCACAAGAAAAGTAGTTAATGATAAAATGCTCTTTAATTAGTATCATGCACTACTATACCCTATGTGATAGTTGAAGTTGGATCAGTTGCCTAAATTTGTTTATATTAATAAATTGAATTCAATCGTACAAAATTTAAAGATCGAGTAAGTTACGTATAGTGTTTGTTGTTTCAAATTATCATAAAGAAGGATAGTTCCAAATTAGCTTGGTCTCACTATTTTTTCATAATTCTCCTATTGTACTTATAGTAATGTAATTTTAAACGACAACGTTAATGGTATCTTAGGACAAAATTTTGGAAATTGTTCAAAAGTATATAAAAGAACGGGTGCATATATTAAAAACCCAATTTAAAACTCTAAACGAATAATTGTATCGATCTAAATCCTCAACTTTCACAGCTGTGTATCCAAATATATAAAACATAAATGGTTTTTTTTTTTTTTTTTGTTCTTCCTACGCTCTCTTGTAATTGGGGATTTAAATTGATACACTACACTTATCAAAATTCAGAGATTAATTTAATATAACTACTAGTTTGGAGTTTAAATTGTACAACTTTAAAAGTTTAGAGTTTAAATTGATACCATTATTAATTTATATAATTTAAATTAATCTGACCTTCAAAGTTTAGAGTTTAAATTGATACTTCCCTTAAAAAGCTAGTGAATCATCTCACATAATTTTCAAATGCAATCGAATTGATCCCCTTAGCGATTTTCAATCAAATTGTGTTTGTTGATTAAAAATTTGACTATAAACACCCCCACGTTTCGTTACAATTGTAAAACACAAATCATAACACAACAACAAATTTAATCAAATGAGTCCACCTTTAAAATGAGTATTTAAGAAAAATAAAGAAGAGCTTAAAATGGTTAAGAAAAAAATAAACAAGTAGGAGAAATCAGTAGTAGTCAAATATTTAGTTGCATCTAAAATATCCACCCTACCTAACAATTGTATACAACACACACACTTTTAAGTCACGTCCTCCACTATGTAATTGTTGTCTACTCACAATTGGATTATTTTATAATTAATTCACACTTATAAAATAAAGAACACATCTCATGAAATTGGGTTTCCTAATCTCGTGGAAATAATTTCTTAATCATACTCATTCCCACATCAAATTTTAAATTTAATACCACTTCTTTACTATATATTAATTTAATATTTTATCTCCCACCATTCTCACTTTCACCTAATTATTTCTCATTAAAATATGCTCCACTTTCTTCTCTATTTTCTACTCATCAAACCAAATTCCCCATATTAACAACACAAACAATGTTCATAATTAATACTCGGAGAAGGAAAAAAAAACAAAAAAACGATATTGATTAATGTTTATTTTGGGTTTCACTTTATCTAATGAGTTATGGAACTTTTCATTTTTTGTTTCTAATAATCTGTAAAATTTCAAATTTCTCCAACGGATGTGACACATTTAACATATATTATGTGTGGTGTGTGTATATATAAAGAATTATAGTAAACAAAAATAGACTTTATGTTGCCTCTTTTTTTACTATGGTTTCATATCATTTATTTTGTCCTATATTTTTTTTTATTGTCTATCTGTTATGTTATATTTGAAGATGTAGAAACAATTAATACTATGTATTTTTTTTTTTTATATCTTAGTGTAAGTATGTATTTAATAAAGTAACATTAAAAAAAAAAAAATAGGAACCGTCATTATTTATTTAGAAAAAGAAAAAGAAAAGAAAAGAAAAGAAGAGAGAGAGAGAGAGAGAGAGAGAGAGAGGGAAATGGTGACCCAATGTAATGAAATTGAGTGAAGAGAGGAAGAAAACAAAGGACGTGGGAAATAGTAGGCCCAAAACTCCGGTTCAGTAAATGACCCTTGGATCATTCAATCAACGGCTACGATTTTAGATGACATAATATAAGCAAAAAGAAAAACACACCTCCCCTCCACTCTCCTCCTTCTTCCCTCCCCACTTCTTCTCTCTCACCTTTCTCCTTTCTCCTTTCTCCGCCATAGCCGCCAAAATTCCTGCCATTTCCAGCTTCCTCTCCGCCGCCACTGCAACTACCTTCGCTTTTGCCGGATTTCAAATCTAAATTCACTTTCATACGACGAAGTAAAAGCGAAGGGGGGAGATTCGAGGAGGAGGAGGAAGAAGAACAACGAGGATGAAAGAGAAAAAGTGGTTTGTTTGTTGATTTATGACGCTACAATAGAACCAAACTCCACACGAGTCCCCAAGCAAATAAGTCCAACGCAACACCCTTCTGTTTCTCTGTGTTTCTCTGAATCGTATGAGCTTGTAGAAGAACTACTCGAGCGCTGCTCACTCTCAGCTCGCTCGTAGTTTAACTTATTTGCGGTTTCGAATTTTCTGTTTTTTGTTCGATGAGAGCCGGAGATAGTGGCTGCCGGTCGGGGAATTGAGACTTCCGGAATGACCGACCACGACTGTGAAGCGAAAACCTTCCGAGCTATGGTGGAGAACGCCAACCGGAAGTTCGCTCGGGTCCAAGACGTCCCGGCCTATGGGCGTGTGGACAACCATCACTATTTTCATAAGGTTTTCAAGGCTTATATGCGTCTTTGGAAGTATCAGCAGGAATTTCGCGCCAAGCTTGTTGAATCTGGTCTCAACCGCTGGGAAATTGGCGAGATCGCTAGCCGGATCGGTCAGCTTTACTTTGGTCATTATATGAGAACTAGTGAGGCTAGGTTCTTGATTGAAGCCTATGTGTTCTATGAAGCGATTCTCAACCGAAGCTATTTTGAGGGATCGAAGAATTCGAGGAAGGATCTAGGAGCGAGTTCAAGGAACTGAGGTTTTACGCGAGGTTTTTGCTGGTTTCATTGTTATTGAATCGTACGGATACTGTTCAGGTTCTTGCCGAACGATTGAAGGCTCTGGTCGACGATAGCAAGGCCACTTTTCGGGTATTTTCTCATTTCTTCCATGATTATAACTGAATTTTCGGATTCTGTTGAAGATTTTCAGTTTGCTGATGGACTTTCTTGGCGGCTTATTTATTTTTTGAAGAACTTTTCTATTAATTTCACAATCCCTAGCATTTTTTCTTTCTTTCTTTGGCTTCTGAATGAATGCTGTGCAGACCTTTTATAACTTATGATTGTTTGTTTGTTTTTCGTTATTTATCATAATTCTTCACGATATTTAAAAACTCGATTGTCATCCGTTGAATTGAAGAACAATTTTATATGTTCCCTTTTCATTTGGTTTCTTCTCAGCTGCCAAACCCATCACAGCAGAGAAACATTTATGATTTACTTACACTGTTTGTCACTTTATGTCCTTGAGATAATTTATATTCGAAAGAGTTGTATTAACAAATTTACTCACATTGTTTCTTATCCAAAAAACAAAAACAAAAAAACAAAAACAAAAATAAAAAAAACAAGAAAAAAAGAAAAAAAGAAAAGGAAAAAAAAAAAAGAAAGGAAATTTACTCACGCTCACAACAAATTTGTACAGTGAAGGGGAACTTTTTCTTTCATCTTTAGTTGTGTTGGCTGCTTTGTGGGTGACTTTGAAATTCAACTTACCAATATATGAGACTTGAAAGATTTCTTTTTAAGACTCCTGAGATCATTATGAGATCTCCAGAGATGATTTTAGAATCATGATTTGATTGGTTGCATTTAAGATTTGTCCGGATCTCCTGCTTTAAACATGGGTTACGTTCATATTTCACAGAGTTTCATGTGTATTCTTGGAAGAATGAGAATGATTTAATGCCCCTTCTTGGGGTCCCATAATTAGCACTTTCTTTTATTTTACTTTATCTTATTAGAAAGCCTAGATATCTTCTTTGCTAAAAAAGTATTAAGTGCATATTAATACAACTTTTTACTTGCATAACTGAGGCATTTTAACTCTTGCTTTTAGGCTACTGACTTTAAGGAGTGGAGGCTAGTTGTGCAAGAAATTTTCTGCTTCATGAATATAGCAACAGCCTCGACAAATGTCAGACCTTTACGTTACTCTACTGCATTTGATTCTCATCCACCATCCCTTCCATTTGTTGGACGCTTCCATGCAAAGAGGGTTCTTAAATTTCGAGATGCTGTTTTAACTAGCTACCACCGAAATGAGGTGAATTAATTATGAATTTTTTCCCCATCTATTGCTATTAATCATGAATGATAATAAATTTGTCTGACTATATGTACCATTACTTTCAGGTTAAATTTGCGGAAATTACTTTGGACACATATAGAATGCTACAATGTTTAGAATGGGAGCCTGGTTTCTTCTACCAAAAGCATCCAGTTGAACCAAATGAAAATGGAGCTGGCATTGATCATTCTGGGGCATCTGGAATAATTGATATCAACTTAGCTACTGATGTTACCGATCCATCTTTACCTCCAAATCCGAAGAAAGCTATCCTCCATCGACCTTCTGTGACTCATTTGATAGCTGTAAGTTTAAAATTTATTCACAACATTCTTTCTGCTTCAGTTGCATAGCAAAGTTTTTTATTTATTCAATTTGCAGCCTTTTCTCCCTCTTTTAGTGAGTATTTGTGTTTTAATTATTATTTTTTTAATTGGACAATTTTGGCATTTTATTTCTTTGGATGTTCTGGTCTCCAGATATTGCTTTACTACTTGTTTGAATTAGTTAGGACTTACGAGTTATGCCTTATAGCTTGTTACATGTTATAGAATGCCCTGAAGTTATGAATTGAGTCTGTTTGCACTTTTCGCTTTGAATAGCTTTGCATGTGATCCAATAATGGTAAGAACCGATATATACTACTAGAGTAAAGGAGAATACAAAGGTTGATAGCATGTATAGAGGGATCTTTCTCCAATAGTTCTGTTTTTAAATATGTACCTATCTAGTCTCTTTTCTTCCTTTGTGTATGGTTCCATCTGGCTATTAACAATCTCCTCTAACAAACACTAAAAACTACCAACCACTATGGATTGGCCTAGTGGTTACTGGTTAATAACTTCCAATGCCTGCTACTTGGGTATTACCTTGTCCTCTCGGTGATGATCTATGAGCTTAGATGACATTCAATGATGATTGTGGCCAACGTGACTTCAGTGGCTATTTATACACGGTAGATAGGGTACTTTTATCATTTGCCTACAGAACTAGGATACGGCCAATATCTTCTCACTGGCCATTGTGACTTGAAGGTATCCATATCATGAGATAGAAAGCACTTCTTATATTTGGGTATAAAAGTCTTCGCCAGCCATACAACTTTAGCCCTTTCTGACCTCAGTGTTGTAATGCTTGACATAACAAGTTGAAATGATAGCACTAACTTCCACACTTGCAAAGAATTTAGACTGAAAAAATACCCTCTAAGCTCTGTTTTTCTGTTGGCTTGGTAAATCCACTCCTTCCGAACTTTTTCTGCCAAGACCCAACCCATTATGTTCTACTCTCCATCACCTTCTATATGTGCAAAATAGGTGCTTGGTGTGGCTTTCAAAATTGGAAGAACTTATAATTGAGCTTCTTGGTTTGTGAGCAGGTCATGGCGACAGTTTGTGAGGAGCTCCTCCCAGATAGTATCATGCTGATTTATCTGTCTGCAGCAGGTTAATGTCCTATAACAAAGTGAAAGTGATTTTAGTTTCTTATTCTCATTTTTAATATTGTTTATTGACATTCAATGATAACTGGTGTAGGGAAGTGCTGTCAAAACAGTGTCAATCAAATGGCGAGTGTTGGGGAATCAAGAAAATCCTTGAAAAATAAAGTCACAGCCCAGAATTCACGAGAAAATTGTAATGCTCTAGCGGAATCTTGTAAGAGTGAGAAGCCAGGATCAAGTGACCTTTATGATGAGTATTTGTGGTTTGGGCATAGGGGTAGTGGAGGTACAGAATTCTCTCATACCCTCTCTCAATGGTCTTTGCTATTGAATGATGTGGATACTTACTCATTCCAACTCTCTGTTGTTTCCAATTTCATTGATGACATGGACCTCTTTTTATCTTTAATTTTCAGGTCCAAACGTTTTATACCCTGGTGATATAATACCTTTTACACGTAGACCTGTTTTCTTGATAGTTGACAGTAACAACAGCCATGCATTCAAGGCAGGTTTGTCAAAACTTTTACAAGTGTTGCCAGGTCATAATGGTTTGCTTCATTCTGCTATATTGGAAATTAAATTTCCTTTTAATAGGTGGATATTTCTCATTTTTCGTCTGAGTATCATCATATGTGATTACTTGGCTTTGAGAATGAGATGACATAGATAAGGCCATTCGATGCCTTTAATTGATTTGTTTTTCTCATACAAAACAACAGCGTTTGAGGGAGAATATTGCGTTGACCTTTCTTGCTGCACTTTCACTATGAAAGTTTTCATTTAGACAACAAAAGCTAGTTCGGCAGTATCTGACTGATAGTTTCTTGTTGATAGACCTGTCTGGTCTCGGTTAAAATTTAATATGTTCTTAATACATGCACTCTTCCAAGAAGAAGTCATTTCAATTTGTCAATTTATATTATTTTCAGGTTCTACATGGGGCAGAGAGAGGAGAAACTGCCGCCATACTTCTTTCACCATTGAGACCTGCATTCAAGAATCCCTTAAATGTTGATACAATTCAATCAGGAAGTCAGTTTACTTTTTTCTTGACTGCACCTCTACCGGCATTTTGCGAAATGGTTGGCCTGTCCTCGGCCAATTTGGATATAGTAAGTTAATTATAAGATCAAAACTTGCTCTTCAAATATGTTCGGGACTTCCATTTAATCCACAACTTGTTCTCCTTTATAGGATGTTTACAACGATGCTGATACCATACTCTCCTCTGCATTTTCCGATTGGGAAATAATTCTTTGTACATCAACTAGCTTAAATATCGTTTGGGCCCAAGTTTTGTCTGATCATTTTTTACGCCGTCTCATTCTCAGGTATTTCCCGCTGCTCGCATTACTTATGCAATGCTAATACATACAGAAGCTTATGTTCTAGCCATTGTTAATGTAAATAACAATTCTCTTTCTTTTGTTCCATAATCTGCAGATTTATATTCTGCCGATCCGTGCTATCATTCTTCAACACTAAAGAAGACGACGACCTTCCTGTTTGCCTGCCTTGTCTTCCCGACTCCGTCTCTTCAAATTCTGGAGTTGTCAGCTCAGCAATTCGCCGTCTTGCAAAGCACCTTAATGTCGCTGACTTATTTAACTTTCACGAAGTGTAATCACAGTCTAGATATTGTGAATGCCGACCACCCACCTGATTCGTGTTCAAAGTCTGCCTTCTCAAGGTCAGTCCACGATCAAACATAATACCATTGGTCTCTCAAGAGTCGAAGTATAATCACAGTTCACAAATTGGTGTCATGAATCACTGGTAGTGTGATACGGTGGTCGGCATCTTTATTGGTTTCTTAAGTTTGAAGGTGGGTTTAGTGTTTAGTTTAGCCGAGAGTGTGATAATTTATTGTAGGTTTCTATTAAGCTTTGAAGATTCTTTTCTTCTTTCTTTCTTTCTTTTTGCTTATTACTGTAAAAAGAAAAACAAAGGGAAGGGAAAAGATTTGGAATTGAAATTCATATGAAAAAAATGAAACTCGTCTCCCTCTCCCAAACCCGGCAAAATCAGCATCTTTTCAATTTATCTGGAAATGGTGGCAGATCGGGATTGTAAAATCGGTTCCTTTGTAGAACTCTCTCTCTTATACTAAAGTGACAGATGTTTAGAAGTTTCACTTTGTAACTTGAGTTTGTTCGATTTTGAATTATCAATTATTATATGGAACCCTTTCCAAGTTCATGAACTTCTTCTCAAACTATGTTTGCTTGCTTGCTTCAGCTTCGTTTCACCTGGGGAGAATCAAGCTTTTGATCTCGAGCTCAATGCAACACTTCTTACATGTATACAATGGATGGGTCTTATAAGTAATGCTAATTGAGATTTATAATTGATTTACTTATGAAAGTCAAGTTTTGGAATTTAATTGATACAATCCTTAAAAAGACCAAATAACTAAGTTTTAAATGTTAAGGATTCTATTAGTCTATTTATATAAATACTGATAATTAAGAGTTCAAATAAGTTCGATCTGCCACCTAACATATAAAATATGCAAACATTTCACAAATTTTCAATCACCAATATTAGGACTCTGTTATATAGACAAAAAGAAAGACAGATAATTATAATTTTTAAAGAAATGTTTGCAAGAAAAAAATTGAAATTCCAGCTCCTAAAAAAGGATAAATCCTACATGGCATGAGTTGATTGGTCAGTTTTTAGTCCACCAATGGAAAAAGAAAAACAGAGAAAAAGAAATAGGAAACTTTTTGTTGACAAATTCAAAATCTAAACTGCCCTGCAAAGGGTAATCATCTCACGTTTCATTCTCTAATCCCCCAATAACCCAAAATAAAGGAATTGCCACAGATTTATCGCGATTCCAACCAATAGGAAACGAGTATTGTATTCTCACGATCCTCGTCTACCCTTTCACTATCACATCGTGGCCGTTCACTGTACTCGAGAAAACACAACTCAATCCCTCATTTACCGTTAGATTCGTACACCTAAAAAACACACGGATATGCTCTCTTAACCGTTCGATCCTTCAGATTCTTTCTTCTTTTATGACGCTATATATATGCTCTAACTGCACTTATCGTTGAACTTTTGGCTTCTTTGACGAAGAGAAGGATCTGTTCGAGAGAGAAGAACCGCCGTAGCGACTTCAGGTTTGTCTTAATTCTTCTCGCTTTTTTCTTTTCTTCTTTTCTTCTTTCATCATTATTCTGAAATTCGGCCAGGTTTTTAGATTGATTTTCAAGTAGTCAATTTGTTTCCAGATCTTTTTGTTTTCTTCTATGGTTTATTTCTTTGCCGTCGTTCAACGCTCTCAATTTTGTTTCTGGGCTTAGGTTTAGGAGAGATTAGGGCTTTCTGGATCTCCCTGGGTTACATAGTTCGGATGCCTTTTCGAATTTCTCCCGTTTGAATGTCTTTAGTGATTTTGTATTGTATGTTTTTTAGTTTATGAGTGCATGCGATTAGGAAATAGATTTGGGTATTAATTAGATAGGAGGATTTGTGTGGTAGTGCCGTTCGACTTTCTGAAATCTCGTGTAGGCGTTCTGTAAAGATTCCTAGAATGAAAATTGTGTTGGATGATGTCGAATTGTGATTGAGTTGGAGTTGGGGTTTGTTTTTCTGTAGATGGCTCGTACCAAGCAAACTGCCCGTAAGTCTACTGGAGGAAAGGCTCCAAGGAAACAGTTGGCTACAAAGGTTTGTTCAAGTTTTTTTTGCTTGAAATTTTGTGGATGAGTTGATTTGATTTTTCTCGAGTTTTCTATTTATTTATGCATTTTTTTGTTTCTGAATTTTGTAGGCTGCTCGTAAGTCCGCCCCAACCACCGGAGGAGTGAAGAAGCCACACAGATACCGTCCTGGAACTGTTGCTCTTCGGTAAGATTGTGCACGGTTTAATTCCTTTAGGTTTCCGCTTTAGTAGGTGGAAATTGTTCAATTGGTTTGAGCAAAGGTAATAACTTTTTGGCTCCTTGTGGATCCGTGCAGTGAAATCCGTAAGTACCAGAAGAGTACTGAGCTTTTTGATCAGGAAGTTGCCCTTCCAGAGGTTGGTCCGTGAAATTGCCCAGGACTTTAAGGTTTGTTGCAACCTCTTTCATTACCTGCTTTGAGATATGTTCTTGGGTTTGATGATAGATCAAAGCTGATGTATAAAATTGCATTGTGTTGCAGACTGATCTGCGTTTCCAGAGCCATGCTGTTCTTGCATTGCAAGAGGCAGCCGAGGCTTACCTTGTTGGATTGTTCGAGGACACCAATCTCTGCGCCATTCATGCAAAGCGTGTGACGATAATGCCCAAAGATATCCAGTTGGCTCGGAGAATCCGAGGTGAACGTGCTTAGAAGATGTTGTATTGTTGTTTGGTGAATGGTATTGGCTGCAAAGGAGGTGATCAAAAGACCTAATTGATGATGATGATGAAGGGATGATGATGGGGGTGGTTCTTATTTTTGTTTTTAGCAAGGGTTGGTAGATAGTTTTATACTAGAAAACTTGTAGTGAATATGGTAAAAAAGGCATAATGCTTTTGGTTGTGCATGTTAATGTTTAGTTGTGGATGATTTTGTTTTTTGTTCTTTTAAAAAGGATGGAGGAGCTTAATTCTGTATTTCCATTGATGAATTGTGTTTTTGGGGTATTGCAGCCAAACTAATATTTGTTGGATAACCTAAACCTATCATATCTAATTTGTAGTTCAGATTTGTCTCGATTCATCATTTTTTTCCCACCTGCTAATGTGTGGTTTCATGTTTATGTTCCTTTATGCAACGTAATTCTTCCTGCAATTTGATATGGTGTGCTGTTGTTTTATCTTCGCCTTCATCCCTAAATCTATAATTCGTTCTTATCATTTGGCTACTATCCTCGACTTTTTAAATCAGCTGCACGTGTGGTTTATGCTATGTTCATGATATAAAAATGTTGTAGAGTGAAGGGACATCAGATCATTGCTATATTTACTGGCTTTATGATTTTGCCTAAAAGATGAATCCATTCAGAACCCGCACTTGTTCTCTTCATTCTTATACCATTTCTCTCATCATTCCAAGTTTTCATTTGGGTTTTGAAAGTTAATTTTGTCACTGCGATAATTATATATATCTTCGGGTGAAAAGCTTCTAATTTTTCTTTGCTAAACTGATGTTTTCATTCTCTAAAACAACTCAAGCCTAAAATACATTTCTTAGTAATGTCACTCTTAAAGGTAACAAATCAAAATAAAGAAGCCCCACTCTCACCCTTCATCAAACGTCAATAAGATGGAGAATGGTGGGTCGTTCTATTAGAAAAAGCCTATGAGAAAGAACTAAGCGCAGCCATCCTGATTCACGAACACCCAAATTCTCCATTCAGGTTCAACTAGTTTCAACAGGGCCATATTGCCTCCATTTCATCTGTCGAAGATAGTCGAGCATTCCCTAGATCTCACGAACAGCAGCCTCGTTATTTTCTCTCTTCTCTGCAATACATTGGTGTTTACAGGGAAGATTTATTCAGGATACTGCACCCTTAATCCCCATCTCAGAGTAATCTCTCACGACATTCTCATTCATACCTTCACTAATTTTAAATTCAACCAACTAATCCTCCTCCCATGGGACTATCAGAGCAAAAGAGATCACTAAAATATTTGGCCAAAGCATTTTCAAGCTCTTTTTAATTGTATCTAATGGATCAAAATTATTTATATTCATTGAATTCATGTAAAGATTTTAACTTCTATCCTTTTGATCGAGTAATGTTTTAGTCGTTGCTATTGGAGAAAAAGAACGAAAAAACTTTGAATTGTTTTCTTCAAAGTCAAATTGTTGAGAAGAATTAGTCTATATTGACAACAATTCTTATATGTGTACCTATATTATTTAAATAGTTGAACTATAAACAAGCTCTAAATGTCACTTTACAACAAGACCATTGAATTAAAACGAACCAAAAAAAGGAAAAAACAACAACAAATTAAGAAATTGAGAACTGATAAATGGAATAAACGTTTTGGTGATCAAAGATGGTTCCTTTGAAAGAAGAAAATTCCTTATTGCAGCCTTGAAAAGTTCTTCCTTCCATTTGATAATATAAATAAATCGTTTTCTCCCTACTTAACAATACCATTCTTTGCAGCCCAACTTGAATCTTTTTTCTTCTAAACAAACCTTTATTTTAATTTGTAATTAAAAATTTGACGCAACTCTTTTATTTATTCTCTGCATATGGTTCAAAATATGCGTGAAAAGTGAGAAATTTGAACCTTTGATTTAGACTACGTTTTGACTTGTTAATGATTCTTTCACCTATAAATTCATTTAAAAGTTTAGGTTCTTTTTGCTTTTAGCAAAATATCGTTTCAAATGTTTAACTTTTAAAATTTTTAACAATACTGTGATATTTCAAAAAGTGTTAAAAAAACCATCATTTATCGTTTGTATAAGAACATAGACATAAAAATTATTGTAAACGACAACTTTTTAAATATTTTGGTTAATTATACTATGTTTGAAAACGATAAAAAAGAATTAGTAATACAAAATAAGTAATTTGAACTTCTTAAAGTTGAATTATTTAGGTAACCGTACCATAGTTGAAAAAAATAGGAAAATTGTCAAAAATAGAGCATTTGACAAAATATTTACACCCAATCTGAAAAAAATCGAACCGTAATAAATTTTGTATTTGAGTGGTTTTGTTCTATGAGCCCTAAATAACTCGTCAAACTTTTCTATTTTTGAAAAACCATCTTTTCCAAATTTAAAGATATTATTCAAAATATTTTGTAACTGTCTTTATATAAATATGTTGAAAATATTCACAAATGATAACTTATCTTTAAAATTAATCTTGATTTATCCTTAATTTTAAGAAAATTATTATGTTTAACAAATCTTTTAAAAATATTTAAAAATGTATTAAAATAAATTTATCCATAAACGATAAATATATCTTGATTAATAATTAAATAATTAAATGACAATAGTACAATGTTATATTTGTAAATATTTTAGTTTTTTCATACTTTAATTTTATAATATATTCTATGGACATATGGATGGAAACATATACACATATATACGTATATACACAATCGGCTCAAATAAAGAAAAAGAAAATTAGTTAAACGGCCGTTAGATGTTGCCATCTAACCACCACTCTCTGCCGACCGGCCGCTTCCATCTATATATATATAATTATAATTTTTTACGATATCTTATTTCCATTCCAATTTTCTCAATCCAAAGATTCATAAAAAATTATGTCTTCAGCTTACACATACCTCTATCGACTTCACGACATAACATCTTTGACACTACAACATTTTGATAGTAAAAAAAAAAAGTGTATTGGTTAAACATAGACATAATTAGCCACCATAAAATTAAATTCTTCTTTTTCTTAGTTTTTCATTTTTTTATCGAACTTTCCAATCACTAAGAATAGTTCTCTTAAAATTTTATTTTGGTGTGTGTACTTTGAAGTCTAATCCGTTTTAGTTTATGATCAATTTGATTTTTGTATTGGATTTAAATAAACAATGTGTTAATTATTCACATATTACCCACAATTTTTATACGTTTCTTTTATATAAAAAAATAAAGATAGAGACAAATATATAAATAAAATTGAGGAATTTGTGAAAATAGTAGATTTTACAAAATATTTACAACTTATAACAAATTAAATTCACAGGTGATATAATAGAATCTAAAATTTTACTAAATTTTTTTAATTTATTTTGATATTTTTTAAAAATGTTTGGAACTTTATTTATAAATATTTATTATCAATAAAATTGAAATTTTAGTGTTAGATTTTAATTTGTATTTGTATTTTAAAACCATAATCCATGCAACTACCAAAGTAGTTTTATAGTTAAAAAAGTAATAAAAGAAAAAGGCAAAATGGACATCGTCAAATCCAATGGCTAATTGATTAACATAATTTTAAACATTTCATGAAATCGACAAAGATCGAATGAAACCCATTGATTCCTTTAATGGAACATCCGCCATCTTCGGACTTTCCTTCATTCTCAAACCTCTCTTCTCTTTTCTTCTCTCTCTAAATTCATCTTCTACTGATCTTCTTTTTCTTTCTCCAAAAAACCAAAAATTACAAACACTTCGTTTTCGTTTTTTCTCAATGGAATTGCGTGTTCTTCCAACTTACTCTGATTCTGTAAGTTTCTCTCTCTCTTTCCTCTCTAATTGACCCTTTCTGCTTCATCTTCTTCTTCAATTTTTCATTCTTTTTGTTATATTAAAAACAATGTTTCCATAGTTATAGAAACTGGGTTTTGCTTTTGTTTGTTGGGGTCAGTTGTGTTTTGTGTTTTTTCTTTCCTTTCTTTTTCCTTAAAAACAGAGGATTTGATCGTAGTTTATGAAATACATCAACCAATGGAGAAGGTAGGTATGAAATTCAATGTGGAAGAAGATGATTCAACAGAGCTTCCAAAGTTTAAAGATGTGAAGAAAATGGCGAATGAGATCAATACAAAGCTTAATTCTGAGTTGGAATCGAGAAACAAAGAGTCCGCCGTAGGAAAGGCTGAGGGATTGGAATCTGTGAAGAGAAACAAAAACTCCGCCGTGGAAAAGGCTGAGGGATTGAAATCTGTGAAGAGAAACAAAGACTCCGCCGTGGAAAATGCTGAGGGATTAAAGCTTCAATTGGCAGAGAAAACAGAGCAGCTCTCTGTTTTGAAAAATTCTGAACTACAAACAGAATCAAGAATCGAAGAACTGGAGAAAAAGTACCGAATTTCCAAAGAATCAGAGGAGAAAACAAAGGATTTAATATTAGCACAAACAGAACAGCTAGAACAAGCAAAGGTTTCCCTCGAAGAGTCAAAGCTAGAAATCCAATCCCTTCATGAAAAGCTCCAAAAATGTTCTTCCAACACCAATAATGACAACCACAACATTCCAGGAAACCACGAATTCGAAAGCCTAAAATTCGAGCTCGAATCGACGAAACAAAATCTGGCTCTGCTAAAAAACGAGCTAAAGTTAGCCACAGAAGCAGAGGAAAACAACAAGAAGGCCATGGATGATCTAGCTATGGCATTAAAAGAAGTAGCAACAGAAGCCAATCATTTCAAAGGAAAATACAGCACAAGTGAAGAGGAATTAAAGCAAAGAAAGGAAGAAACAGAGAACTTGAGAACAACATTGAAAACCATAGAAGAAAAGAACAAAACTCTGTTACAAGAGGCAAGAAAAGAGGCTGATTTATACAAAAGCACAGTAGATAGGCTGAGATTAGAAGCAGAAGAATCTCTATTAGCATGGAGTGGAAGAGAAACAAGCTTAGTGGATTGTATAAGAAGAGCTGAAGATGACAGATACAATGCGCAACAAGAGAATCGCCGCTTAATGGATTCGCTGAGGCTAGCCGATCTCAAGAACATGACATCAAAAGAAGAGATCAAGAAATTAAGAGACATTCTAAAACAAGCCTTAAATGAAGCTACTGTGGCCAAGGAAGCTGCAGGAATTGCAATAGAGGAGAATTCACAGCTAAAAGATTGTTTAGTCGAGAAGGAAAATGCATTGGATTTTGTTAGCACTGAGAATGAGACTCTAAAAGTCAGCCAAGCTTCAGCTCTAGAGGAGATTAAGGAGTTGAAGCAATTGCTAGAAGAAGCAACCAAGAAAGAAGGGAACGGTAAAGAGGAAAGCAAGAGCAAAGAGGAGAACAAGAGCAAAGAGGAGAGCAAGAACAAAGAAGAAGGAAAAGAGCAAGTGGAGATGACGAAATCAAAACCGCCGTTGAGTCCAAGTCCAAATCAGAATCCAAGTCCGAGTCCAGCCGAGAAGGAGGATACATTTGGGAAAAGGTTAGGGAAAGCTTTCAGTTTTAGTTTCTTGGAGTTGAGAATCTCACCACAGAAGAAGGAGGTGGAAGAAGAAGCAGAAGATGAAGAGCCTGAAATGGAGGAGACGCTTAAAGGGTCCATTTTTGACGAGAATGTTGATTCACCTGGTTCGGCAAGGCTGCACGAGAGGAGGCCATCGTTGTCTCAGTATAGTGAAGATGGGGAGCTGATGCATTTTGATGGTGAGGATCTGGATCAGTTGGAAGAAGGGAATTTGGATGAGTTAGAAGGAGATAGGAATTCAAGGAAGAAGAAGGCATTGATAAGGAGATTTGGGATCTTTTGATGAGGAGGAGGAGCTTTCAACAGAAAGAAGGAACAATCACCTGAGTGAAGTTTTTGTGATGTTAATGCAGTTTTGATTTTTTTTTTTTTTTTTTCTTTTGATCTTTTTGTAAAACTGTAAATTCATACAAGTAGTTTACATTGTGTATTTATGTGGTTTTTCTTCTTTTTTCTTTTTGGTGCCTAAAGATGTCTTCTTCTTCAATCAAATGAGAATAGTTTGTGTTAGCTGGTTTCAAGATATTCCAGTTCCCTACACTATCCGATGAAAGAAATTATAGCTAAAATTATAAAAACTGAAGAAACTCGTTTTGAACAGAGTGTTCCTCTTTTTAAAAAAATGTGAGAATCAATAGGCTCTTCCATAGTTCCCACGTATCAAATGTTAACCTACCTTTTATAATTAAACAATCACCACGACAGAGAATTAACAGTGAGTTCTCTTTTAATCAATTAATTTTTTTTTTTATTCAAGCACGTGAAATGTGATTTCAAACTTCAAGGTCAAGAAATCAACACCCCTGCCTTGACTTGTTTTCATTCTTGAAAACCCAATTCTAGAACTTCAATTGGTGTGTTATCGTAACACATCTTAGGCACTGTACAATTGATTATTAACGAGTCCATCACACCAAAAGATCCAAACATCAAGACATCAGTGGAATAATATACACAACTTCATACTCCAAGGGGGATGCTTTTGAGTTGAGCTTCAACTATAATTCATAACCTGGGAACCTTGACTTCTCAGGTTCAAGCAAATCGAACCAAAGGCATGCAGTTCCAGCTAGTCCATGGAAAAGAGAGAAAAGACGGTCGCCTCCAACCTGGTTTTGGGTAGCAACAAGCTTGCTAGCATTATGATACAGGTAGGTTCCAAATGCTCTGGCTCTTTCTTCATAGACACTCTCTCCGGTAAGGCGATAAAGGGAAAGAAAGGCATATGCATTGCCGGCAACACCGTCAGCAAGTCCAACTTCCTTTACCAATCCATTTTTCCATACTACTTCCCCTGCTTCAATTGCAGCGTCCCTGAACTCCCTGTCTTCATGGAAAACCTGAAATTCGAGTAAAATCAGAACTCCTGTAACCACCTTATGTATTTCATTCAGGAATGTAAGTCTTTACTATGCAGTTTATGATAGAAAAATAAAGATCCCAGATTGAAGTTATTAAATTAATCCAACCCTTTCCCAGTGAAGCTTAACCTTAATCGCTGTGGTCTATGGTTGACAACAAATCTGAAAATTTCTTAAAACATCAAGGCCAAGAACTTCTTTCCTAGTAAACATGATTTCGTGATTTTTGTTTTATATGTGTTCCACTGGATAAACAAGACTAAGAAATCTGCCTCACCCCTACACTGAACAACAAAAAGATACTAGAACCTCCATGCCTAATAGAAGGACGATATTGAAGTCGAAAGATGAGCATTGAGCCACATTAAAAAGTTAGACACGAAAGAATGAACCAACCTGTGAAGCCTTGCAGAGGGTAATGCCAATGCCAGTGGCCCCATGAGACCATTGCACTAATTTGTCCCTTGGGCTGCCTTCACTTGAGGGATAGTTACCGCTGTGTGGAAATCTTTTGCTCATCAAATATCTCAACGTCCCCTTAACATCATCAGTGTCCTCTTTTGAAAGTGGGAAATGCAAAAGTACTTGCAAGATACCAGCCAGGCCGTTGGCTGCACCATAATATCTCGTCCCATGCCATCTGAACATCAAAGGGCAGTCTGGGTTGTCGGATGCACCCGCCCTGCCACCCGCTAAAACAGCATCAACTACGGACATGAGAAGATCATGAGGTATTCTCTGCTCTCCAAGATGCTTATTAATGAATAAGGCAGCCCATAAGAACCCAGCTCGCCCATACAGGAGATCATATGACATTCCAAAACCTCCTTCTTCAGGTCCAATAGGGAGTGCTTTCTCTTCTGCTGCCTGTTATAAAAGGTTATAGGACATTTTAAGACACTCTCGTACCTTATATTTGTTTCTTTTTCTCTCGTTTTAGTTATAAGCATAGATTTAGCTACACTCTTCTTTCTTGTACTCCAAAGTTTCACATGAAATATAAAATAAAATATCAAGAGTAATTTTGTCTTCTTCAGCTTTAATTTTGATATGCATATACGCAAACCACCAAAGACGGTAAACATGGAGAGCACTTGTTTTGAAACATCATAAACAGTAAATAAGAAACTGAGAATCCAATGGATTGCCATTTTATGCCTAGGCTTCTTAAATAGTAATAATAATAATAATAATAATAATAATAGTAATTGTGAAGTGTTTTTTTGTTTTAACCAAATTCTTGGTGGTACCTTTTTAAGATTTTTACCTTTTATCTTTAGAGTTCAAACACTTTTAGATATCCATCGTCTGTTTGAAAATTGTATTTTCATTCTCTGTTCAACTCAGTTTCTTGTTCAGACTTCTTGAATTCTTAAAGCTTATATATGGAGCTGATTAAGAATTCAGTTACACGTAATTTCTGAATAAACATCGTCTACAAGCTATCGAAACTTATTTCCTACCCCAAACTTGCCAAGAATGATAAATTACTCCTTTACCGATTTGCTGTGGCTCAGTACAACTGTGTTAATAGGTGACATATGGGAGGTTTTTTAAAAGATTTTTACTAGGGGTGAACAAGAAAACCGCCCAAACCGAAATAATTGTCAAAACCAAACCTTACTCGCAATTTTCAGGTGTCCAACTAATATCCACTGGTTATAAACAAAACATGTCAATTTAATGCAGTGCCAATTTCCAGTGAGAGTTGGCTCGGTGGTGCTAAATTTTCAGATACTACCTATTGGTGTTAGGGAATTAAAGTAGCTGAATATATTTAGGCATATTACATCTTCGACCAAGAAGTTTGAGATTTAAACTAAACCAAATGTTCCAAGTGGTTTTAATCTTGTTGGTATAGCGCTGATGAGACATGCAAGATCTTAAACAACACAATGTTCCAGATATGCAACTCCATATCTGGAACAGGTCTCCTACGTGACAATGTTCAAAGGACCAAAGAACGAGAAGTTTGGATAAGAAAAAAAAAAGGAAAGGAAAGAAGAAGAAAATAGGCAGGCAGTGTGAAGGAGAGTGAAAAGAGAAAAAGGAAAACATATATAAAGAAAAAAAAAATTTCCAATTTGAAGAGAACAATAATTGATATATCTTTCCTAAACAACTTTAAAAAAATATTTAACTGATATCAGCCCAAGAGAGCATAACTCAACTGACATAACCACAAAGTTTGTGGTTTGAATCCCCCACCTATAGTACTTGAAAAGAAAATATGTTTAGTAAGTCAACTTCAAGAACTAACCAAGACCAAAAAAGTTCAAATATCAAGTTTAAAAACTAATGATCCAAATGCAACCAAATATAAACCTAGGCCTGCATACCGAGAAATATAACTTTATTTATTTATATGAGAGAAAAATGTAACTTCATAATTTTAACATATAATTAGACCAGCAAAAGTGGAGACCAGACCTTAAGAAAAAGATTGAAGAAGAAGTCAAGCTTTTGAGGGTCCCTCATGTAATGAGATACCACGGCGCCAAGAGCATAAACTCCTCCTCTACCACAAAGAAAAGTCAAGTGCCTGCCCATACCAAAGTAACAAAATATTCAATTATTTCACATCAAACTCTTCCAAGAACTATATGGTCCACATTCTTTCCAAGTGATATATTAACTAAAAAGAACATATGCCTAAAACCAATAATTTCTCCTTTTAAAAAGGAAACAACAACAATAATAAATAAGCATTAACTTCTATCCCATACTTCCAATACCTATTTTCTTTTCTTTATTTATTTCTTTTAGCAAAACAGTTACTAATTACCCATCATCTCTCAGATGTCAGGAAGGTAATATCTTCATGAAAAATTATCGCGTACAATTTTATTGATTTTGTATTTATAAGTCCTTATACCTCTGCAATGTGAAACTTTAAGGTTCCATTAGAAACAAAATCCAAAGGTACATATAATAGACCAATTATCAAAAGGACTTAAAGTTTTGAAAGGACTTATTATGCTTCAAATACCTACTAAATACTTTTGAAAGCTTACGAACTAAACTAAGAACTTAACCGGGAGGTTAATACTATAAATTTCATCATTATATTTTTTAAGAAATGAAGATTATGAAAACAAAATTCATAAGAACTGCCCCACCTTATATAATATCATGTCTCAAAATACGATTTTATTTCACTCATTAATCATTCAACAAAATTTCGCCAAAAACAGAAAGAAATCATGAGAAAAAAGAAGACTACTTTTTAGTAGTACACTTTCTGCTTTTCAAAGTGGGTTTGAGGAGCAGATAATTTAAAATCAAGGGGAAAAATAATTCCAGAGGCCTGGTCATGAGATATTTTTTATATGACAAAAGAAGTTTGTCTCTTTTGAAATTTTTCTGAAAACTCAATATTTGTGGCACTCGTTTTTTTGCTCTATTTTATTATATGATGATTTTTATTATTTTAATCACAAACAGGTCTAACTGGGTCCAGAAGCTTTGTGGAAATATTAAAAAAAAATTATCTAATCACATATTCCGTTGCTATCTGAGTTTTCTTTTTTTAATTACTTTATATATTTTTTTGGAACAATTTTATTAGTTAGTACAAACGGAGAGAATTTTAAAGAAAGATGATTTTACTTTATCGGAAAAACTCACTCTTCATTGCTAGCCAAGAGGTGTCATCGCTTGATGGGAAAACTAAAAGATAATGCATTGACACATGACAATTCATGGTTGGCCCAGGTGTAAAAATGCAAGAACAACTCCATAATAAATTGGAGCCAAATTGTACCACAAAAACTAACCCTTATACTAAAAAAATCAAAAAGTTCAATGGTCGATAGTAGATCTAACAATTTTATGGAAGGGCTGTACAGAATTGAGAAAGTTAACTAAGTAATAACATCCAAATCCTATAAAACACTGCAAAATCCTATTATAATCAGATTTTTTTAAAAGTAAAAATGGATTTAAAATCACTTTGAATTTTCAAAAAAAAAAAAAAAAAAAACCATTTCCTATGAAATTCATTTTAGATTATCAAAGGAAAAACTAAATTTAGGTAAAACGAAAAACTGGAAACAAAAACTTGAATTTTGGACGTCTATTTTATGAACTTCACGTTTTAAATTTTATGATTGGAAAGGCAACAAACCAAATAAATCATATCATTGGATAGAGAAAGGGAAAGCAAAAGTCACATGATCACCTGTGAGAGGCACGTGCTAGAACCGTACATTTATCTACAATATCAGAACACAATACCAAGTCCTGGTGGTTTCCGGTGGCCTCGTACGATCTCAGGCAAGTTACCGCCGTCCCAAGTAAGCCGTTATACACCGTCGGATCAACTCCAATATCCGCGTTACCTCTCTGTTTCCAAGTAAGCTCCACAACCTAACAAAATTTCAACAGCAGAGAGAAAAAAAACCAGTGTAATCAACACCGTTTCCATGAACGCTTGGGAGCTCGAGAAAAGAAAAAAAAGGTAAAACAAACCTGATTCTTGAAAGAGACGGCTGCAGAGAGAAAGGTTTGAGAAGGAAGAAGAATAGTGTTGGGTGGAATAATCTGGATTATTCCTCCTCCTCCACCACCTTCTTCTCGATCTTCCTGAGATGAAGCGAGGTGGAGGAGGGAAGACATTAGTGTAAGAAGAAGGAATTGAAATGAAATCTGGAGAGGGAGGGAGAGGGTAGTGAGTTGTGTTTTGGAGTGATGGTGTTAAAAGGGAAAATCAATGGCGGTTGGGGAGAGCATAAACGGTGGGTCGGGATTGCAAGTGTGAAACACGCGCTTTTACGAATAATAAATTGAATTATTATTTCCGTAGACACACGCGAATGACGTTTGTTGTTTTAGTTTTTCTAAAAGAAAGAAAGAAAATAAACAAATTATAATTATAATTTTCGAAAAGCAAAGAAACAACGTGGGGAGCTCTCTTTATTGTAATCGATGGTGTTATTGAACAATGGTGTACTACAAATACAGTATTCATGAGTTGAGTTGAAAGATTTTTAGGTTCAACTTGCTTGCTTGGACACTAAATTTTGTGGATCAAAATAATATTTATTAAAACATAAATAGAATTAAACTCGATTGTTTCTTACAAATTTTATTGAGTTTGGTTGGATCAAGTTACTCGATTATTTATTTAAATTTTAGTTTTAGAAAAAAATTGATTTTAAATTTATTTTCGAACAGTTAAAAAACTATATTTAGGAGTTTTTGGATAAATATTAATGGAATTAAATAATATTTAAGTTTGGATTTGAATTTGGGTTATTTTAGTGAACTATCAATCCAATCTGTAAGATTTTTGTTTATTTGAACCAAATCTAATCTAGATGAGTCAATAACCTAATCCCAACTACACATAATGCATTGGATCTTTTCTGATTATTGAATTTTTTGAACACCTTTAATGTCTTGGACTATTAAGCACATAATATTGTGCCTTATGCCTTTTTTTATTTACGTTAAAGGAATCATACAACAAAAAAGATCAAACTAAGGAATTACATTAATGTTAAAGGAATCATACAACAAAAAGATCAAATTAAGGAATTACATTAAAAGGCACACGTGAAACAAAAACTACCTAGGATAAGGAGAGTAAAGAAGAGAATCACCTAATACTTTATACACCAAAGAGTATGCTAGAACATTATTAGAATAATACCAGCATCACCTCACCTAACTTAATCGTATTTGACTTTTTTGTTTCGTTAACGAAAGAAAAAACTACAATGAGTTACAAAGAGACATCATTCACTGTATTAATAACCTCTAAACAATTTGATTCCATAACGAGAAGTTGAACATTAATAGAGTCAATATACAATCAAAATTTTTACAAATAGCTATCACTTCGAGCATCTTGACTTAATTGTATCCGAATAAAATTTAGATTAGCTATATGAATACGACCCTAACATACTTACAACACGCATGCAACCCAACTAAACTCGCTAATTCAATCAACAAGTCTTATTTTGATTAAAATTTATAGTTAAACAAAATCAATAAAAAAAAACTTTTTTAAAAGAATTAAACATTAAATGAAACCAATAAATTAAGATTCTCTTTTTTAAAAAAATATTTTTCTATAAAAGCCGTATTTATATGCTTAAATTCCAAAAATCAAATAATTTCTTTCTGCCATGACTGCTCATTTATGTTCATATTGGAATTAAATTTATAAATAAAGTTAATTTTGTACATAGGACCCACACGTACTCCTATGCACATAAAGAATGGATAAATACCACAAAAAAATATAAATGTACGTCTAGGAAAATGAAAGCAAAGTATATATATATAAAAAATATCAAGCATATAATATATACTCCGTAAGCTTAACACTTTCAAGAATCTTAAAAAATTGAATATTACAAAGTTTAAATAAAAAAGTGTTTTAAGTAAGAAAAAGAAAAAGAAAAGGTTTAAGATGCTTTTTATGGGTTTGGATTGAATTTCTAGTTGAAAAATTGTTAAGGTTTATCCAAACCCCTTCAAAGTGAACCATGTGTGTTACCAAACATATTCATTAAGTTAAATTATTAATCTATGAACCTTTAGATTACCAAACTAAGCTAAGCTCAGGGATTATTAACATAATCCTTTATCCTCAAGGTGTGTGACAAAAAATAAAAAAACAAACAAATAAATAAAAAGGAGGTGTGATTCCATATTCTTCAAACTTAGGCATATTTACAAAGAAATAATTAGTCAGATAAACTATGTTTCAATTTTTATTTCACAAATGTTAAAATTACAGCTAATAAACACAACTAACACATCGAATAAATCAATTATGATTGAACTAAACTTATTTAGTCTATAAACCACTATATTTATTTGTTGCTAGATCTTTAGTTTGATCAACCATCTATTTAACAACACTCCCATATATGAAGATGAGTTAATTTCAAAAGATGAAACTATGTTTTTGTCGACTGGATCAACCTTAAAGACGTCAAGCATCAGTTTCTAAGGCTGGTGGTACAATTATGTTACCAAAAATTAGAGGAGCCATCTAACAAGTCTTTAGCATTTCCAATTCCTCTCACCACCAATTCTTTTATTAGTTCAACAAGTAGAGGCGACGATTCAACTCTTTTTGACCCTTTGGTCGATTGGTTGTGTTAAAACTAGTTAAACTAGGCTCGAATTGGCTTCCGGAACTGTTCTTTCTTCTTTATCATTGGTTCCTGCGTTTTGGTTCCGTCACTTCCAATATAGGTGGTTGTGAGGCTGTCTACATCCTTCATTTCATAATCAACCAAAACTTGACTCTAAATTCGCCTAAATCTACACTATGACTGTCAGACAATACAAATTCTTCATTATGTTATGAATATTCCAAAATTCCATACATACCATTGCTGAAAAAGGCTCAAGTCCTCTTCATATCTCCAGCATTCTTATCCAGCTTTATAACTACCAAATAAAAATTTTTTGAAAACAGCAGCCACAAGAATCAAGATCACAAGTACAGAAACAATCCACCTTACTGTGTAGAAATTCCACTTCAGTCTCGTTTCATCAACAAAATCCTTTGTGACACACCTGTATCGTCAAAGTTATACCAAGAATTTATTATATTATTGTTGTGCTTATTGCTCTTAGAATATCTAAGTGCTTTCTAGATCCAATCATCCAAATATGAGTTTTTTACATATCTAAAATGTAGTCAGCAAGCAAAATAAGAAAAGATAGCATTATTCGTTCAAACTAAGAAACGTCCCTACCAGAGGTTGGCAGCATATATCAAAACCCTTCTATTTTTTAAGTGAATCCTCAACCCTTCTTTTTATCTACTACTTCCTAACTTCCCATATAAGGGATTGTCTTTTGGGTTGGTTAAAAAGAAGGGTCGTGGATAATATATATATATATATATATATATATATATATATATGTTATCCCTGCTAGAATCCTTGTTTACCAGTGAAAGCTACATGACCAACACCATAACCACCAGCCGTGAAGTGCTACAATTCCGTTAAATTTTGTCCACTTCGGTTTTAGTGAAAACTTAAGCCTAATAAGTTTTGAATGCTCCTTACAGATATTAATTAATTATTTACTTCTTTCAGTTATAAGCTTAAGGAAGAGTCAGGTTTTAGATCAAAATCACAAGAAAAAGTGAATAATTAATGAATGGAAATTTTTTAATGAAGATCCTAACTCAGATTTCATAAGCTTCCAGTTCTTTTGATTCCACATTGGCTGAATTTTGTCCATCAATTCTTGTCTGTTCTTGATCCCGCGTTTGTTTGCTTTCCATGAGTTTCCTTTTTTCTCCCATAGCAACAATCAGTTCCAGTTGCTTTTGTTGCTGTTCCTACACATTAACTCATTACAGCAAGTTCCATCAGTTTTTAACAAACAATGAAATCTTAATAAAATCACCGTCTTTCTATATAAAGCTAACTTCAGGATCACAAGGGGAAAAAAAAAAAAGAGTACCACAAGAGCATAAAGATGTATCAGAAGATTCTGTAATCAAACAAGTTCAACAAAATCAAGAATTCCACAAATCATAGAAGCCTGTCTACAATTGCCTATAAATTGTGAAAACAGCCTTCATCCCCTCTCAAACATCCATCCAATAAACAGCACATAGAGGGTGTTAATTTAAATTGTGAAAACAGCCTTCATCCCTCTCAAACATCCATCCAATAAACAGCACATAGAGGGTATTAATTTGAAAATAATTAAAGAGTTCTGTTTATCAGTTATAATAATCATTTTAAATTTTACCTGCATGGCTAGCAAGACTTTTTGCATCTCAAGGAATTCTTTTTCAAGAATATCTTCTTGCACAGCCAAAGTTCGAGTGTCCTCAGAATTTATTTGAGCTAAAACTGCAGTCTTTAATAGCATGCAAATGATTAGAGGTTTGTGGAAAATAGTGGGTTAAAAGTCAGATTTCACACTCAATCTTAAAGAAATGAACACACACAAAAAACAAAATAACAACAAAACATCCGCTCAAAGTTTCATAGAAGTTGGGCACAGCGACTGTTGGAAGCATGTGAACTCATAAAAAGTAATCAAATAAAACTTACTTGAGAAATGAGAGGAAACGAAATCAATTGTATTGAAAATTTTCAACATACTACAAACTTAGTTCACCACTTTCTTTTAAACTGTCTTTTGTTTTCTTGTTCTTCACATAATTGCATCAAACCCAACAAAGAAACCCTACAATTTTTAGGGAGCACAATGAAAAATCTAAACCATACAATAATTCCCATCCCATGTATCAATATACATTGACCTACATTTGTTTTATATTGCCTACAACAATGTGAAGTTTGGGGTTTGAACCCCAACCCCAAGGAAAAGAGCAAGTGTTAACAAGTGAATTATGCTTCATGTTGGCTACATATATCCACAATTAATCATCTTAAAAGACTTGTTTTTTGGTGGACTAGATTTTTGTATGCCCTAGTATTCTTTCATGATTTTTATCTTACAAAACTATACACACATACACTTGATTAAATGTTCGCTCGTGTACATGTATAATGTATCAAGAGTAAAAACATGTTTTAATTTTCAACAACAAATAGACGAGCTCATACATCAATTTCCATCTCTCATCCTACATATTGTTACCTCAGTTTCTCGAATTCTGCTTACAACCCACAGAAATTCAGCATGATTATGGAAATGCTGAATGCATTTCAGGTTTAGATAAACAAAAAATGGCTATACATATCATGTTCTCTTCAAGGAGACTGGATTGAAAAGGTTTAAACCCGAAGGAGAATAAAACCAACTCAATTCATCTTTCATGAACATGTTGCAAGTATCAAAACAGATCATAGACAAAAAAGAGAGAGATAATAATACCTCGGCAATTGGATCCTTCAGTGTTTTTCGTGTAACCATATATCTTATGCCCAACTTCTCAAGCTTCCGAGACAAACCCCGAATCACAATCATCAAGCTCTTTAAATCCTCCTCCAATTTCTCAAACCTATCCAACAAATTCACCTTCAACCCATCACTCGTTTTCCCCCAACTTATTCGTCTCCATTGCAACCTTCGAATCCACGAGTTAAGAACAACCGTAGCCACCAGCAGAGGAAACCCCACACTAAACCCCTATCACCCATCAACATCAAAATCCCCTTTTTCGAACTAGAACCCACGAAATTCAAAACAAAAACAACCAAGAAAACAGCAGAAGAGAAGAGAAAAATGAATTCCGAAAGCAAAAGAACCGATTCTAAATTGAAATCGCCACTCCGTGCATTGTCTTCGGATTCGTAAACTCCAATGCCGTAATGGCAATAAATCGGTGGCGGGAAGTTGAATTGTTATGAGTGGTCAGTAACTTATGTGCATGAAAGTGGAAACGATTGAGGCTTTGGAGGGATAAAGATGAAAATGAGGGACAGAAGTGATTGTTGTTTCTGGGAAGGGAGTTGGTGAAGGAACAAAGCTTCAGACGGTTGGAACATCTGAAGAGATTTTGAGAAGGCAGTAACATTTGTAGAGAAATAGAGAGAAGAATTTGAGTTTGTTGAAGAGATTCCAAAGCTTCTTCTGAAGAACAAAGATAGATTAGAGCATCGTTACCATCAATGGAGAATTTTGGTGATTCAGGCGCTTATAGCAAAACACAGGAACGATTTTGAAGCATCTGAGGAAACGAGAATATCGAAGCTATCATCAGATTATCTATTTGAATAACTAAAGTATGCTAAAATGAGCATGACTCTATCGAATTTGAAAGCAAGGTGTTTAATCTTTCGTTCAATATATTATCCAATTTTATATATTAAAGTTGCATGATCAACAAAATGTCTCTAATTTTCCTAACAAAGTCATTTAATTATTAATTGGAGTAAGTTCAAGTTATATCAAATTTCCCCATCTTCAGCTTCATCAATTGGCTTGTGAGTTTAACAATTTGTTCAAATTTTACCTTATGCATTTTTTATAAGTTTTAAATTTACTCACTTTTTGTTCGAGTGATTTGGAAAAGGGGTAGTTTAAAAAAAAATAGGAAAAAATGGATGAAATTTGAAGGTGAAGTTGCGCGGCTGTGAAGGAAACGTTGATGAAAGATTGAAGAAATATATTAGGGAGTTTTCTTTTGTTACAAGTAAATTTACAAGCTAAGTTTTACGGAAGAAAAAAAGAGAAGGATCGCGGAAAGTAAAGGAACTCTCCCTTGTCAAATCAACTCTCTTGTAACTATTAAATTTCTTTCTCTTGTCACGTCTATTAAATACATTCTGATTTCTTTTGCTTTTTTGAGTCTCTTCTTCCACCTTACTAACTTTTCAAGAGAAGCATTCTAATCAAGCCAAAATTTTAGCTAAATAGTTTTCAAATCATCCATCTTTCTCAATTTTTTTTTAATCCTACCCTTTTCCAAATCACCCCCTCCTTCCTAGACCATACCCCCAACTTCTTTTTAAAACTCCCTCATTTTTAGTTTGTATTACCAAAGGAGTTTGAATGTGGAAGAGAGAGAAGTGTAAAAGCAAGACCAAAAACTAAAATGCAACACTAGACAGACAAAAGATAGTGATTTAAGAGAAAATAAATGGAGGAAGAGATTTCATTTTGCGGACAAGAGATTCCAAAATAGATAAAAAGGTAAGTATATGATCAATTAGCGAAGTCCTAAAACAGAGCATCATCACCCAATTTAGATCAAATTATCTTTTTTCCATGAATTTTCTCGATGAAAATGTAGCAGTGTACTCTATAATTGAACCATAATTTTTTTTAATATCGTTGAGTTTATGCAATTTAGTAGAAGCAACGATAACCTAACTTTTTTTCCAGCAATTATTGAGAAGAATCATTATCAAACGCAAGCACCCATTTGAATCGACTTTTTGGTGTTTATAAACTTTTTTTTTTTAGCATTTACAAACATTTTTTTTCACATATAAACACTAAAAGGTTAATTAAAACGCCCCCTTAAAACTGGACAGCATCAGTGTATTATGAACGAGTAATTAGGCAAAAATATATATATATATACTTATTGAAACGGCAAAGTAATTTATATCCAAGATAACAAAAGCAATAGACAGATAACAATATAACATGAATATAGACATATATCCTTTCTCTATTCTCTCGAGGATCAAAAGCAACTGCCAACTCTTTCAGGACAAACTTATTAAACCTGAACAATGATGTGGCATCATCTAATAATAAGGCATGTACCTCATGGACCTACGAAACCGGGGCATCTTCCTGCATTGGGATATTGAAGGATCAAGAAACTGGCAGAATCAACAATTTCCATGACAATGCAAGATTAGGAAACTAGAAACTGTACCCGTATCCATAAGGTGAATAGAAATATGGTGGTGCATAAGGTCTCCTAAATCCCACGTACGGGTTATAGCGACGTGCACGATATTGCTTCATACCAGGAACATTTGTTCTCTTGGGCAAAACCTGGAATGGTGTAATCAAGCAAATAATGTCAATATTGGTCAGAGTGATATTGAAGTTCCCAAGCGTTGCATGATATCTATCTGGTTGAAGTAAATTACAAATTTGTTCCTAGGGTTTGTGAAATTGAAGTGTTAGAGTAAAGATAGAATTTAGTCTCTATAGTTTTGACAAAACCTCACAGACAGTCCCTATTATTTGATAAAATTCTCATAAATGTCTTTATCGTTGAACCTATCTGTGAAGGTTTTATGAAACCGTAGGGAGTAAATATTAATTACGAACCATTACGACTCAATTCTAACATAACTAACATCACTCAAACCCTACGACCAAATTTGAAATTTAACCTATATCTATCTATTCACACCAAACCAAACCAGTGAACCAGAAAGGTTTCTCCTTCCAGAAATTTCCTTTTTTTTTTTTTTGTGAACGAAAAACCTTTTTATTTTTTATGGAAAACCTAGAGAATGGAAGACTCACCTTCAGTTGCCGCCCATGTAGCTCAGATTCATTCAGAACGAGAGCCTCTTGAACAGCTTCAGCTTCAAGAAATTCTACATAGGCAAAGCCCTTCGGCTGACCAAATTTATCAGTTAAAATAGTCACTCTGTTGACAGTACCACAGGATTGGAAATGCTGTTGCACTTCTTCGGGTGTGCATGCATAGTCAACCTTCAAAACAAGGACGTTGATTGTTGAAGTAGAGCTTTGAGCATAAAATAGTTAAGTTCTATAAAAGTGAATACAAAGCTAGTGTTCTCTGTTCGAAGAACACATCAGACAGCAATAATTAAGTTAGTATGTTTTAAAAAAAAAGTCTTATGATTGTTGTTTAGCTTTTAATATAAATATAAATACTACTTACTTTTTCAGTGACTTAATTGTTTGGTTTCTTAATAAAGTTTTACGCTAAGAAGCTTTGTACAAAAACAAAAACAAAAAAAGAAAAGCAAACTTCATCACATGTAATCAACAAGGCTTGGGGATAAATACACCAGAGCAACATTAAGAAGTAATAAACTTCCAATGGCATGGGAAGTGAATCAGAAATTATTAACTATGAACAAAATCACCAAATCACCACGAAAATCCAACTCATATGTTCAATGAACATATGTAGAAGTAGCAGTCAATCAGAGGCATGAGATTCACATGGCAGATGCATGTCCAAGCATGCCTCCCTCTGCTAATAGATCAATTATAAGTAGTAGAAAACAGTTCCACATTAGATATGATTGAGAATGAGGTATTTATTCTTCAACATGGAGGATTTCTCACATTAATCTTAGTTCACATAGTTTTGAAATAAAATTACCACTATGAAACTAGAAGACTCTCTGCCGGAAGATGACAGGTTGAGTTTCTAACTAAAAGGAAAAGTCTAGATTAATAAATAAATCTAGTAAAATTTTCTAATATGAAGAAAAGGACTAATAGTCTTTCAAAGATCACCTGGTTAAGGTGAAATGCATGCATTAAAATCCAACATTTGGTCTAACCGAGTCAAATGAAGCACAAACTAGAAAAATAATTCCACAAAAAAGCGTTTATCTTACACCCTCGCCTCCACCTTTTAGCTCATTTGTGAGACAAACGATAATACTGCGAGCATTGACAAGGCTCTGCAACTAAAATTGCATGCACTTGACTCGCCTCTGCTTCCTCGGAGACATTTGAGTTGTCACCTAGAGTTGAGCCATCGACATCATTATTCCACATTTAACGGTCCCAGCCTCCAAAGCGCATGTTTTACAGCAACATAAGTTCTACTAGCAACAGTCCCTTTGTTCTAAATGCAACAACTCACTAATGGTTTTTGATGTTTCAGATTCTTTTTCTTTTTTTCTTTCTTTTTCTCACTGATTTTTTCCCATTATACCAGTATTTCAACCATCGTTCACAGTTTTCTTCTTTCTTTCTATTCTTCTTCCTTCTTTTTTTTTTCTTTTTGAATTTTTGCAGAAATTCCTCATTTCAATAACATTTTTCCACAGATCAAATAACTAAAAAGTTTTTCTCAAATCTAAAGAACATCAGTAGGGACATTTTTCTTCTCACATTGCCAACAAATACTGATCGTGAATCAGTCTCCTCCTTGCCTGCTTGACTAGCTGATGTACCAGCAGGATCTGCATCAAACATAACAACAATAGGTAAAATAAGATAGGCCAAATTGGAGAATAATTATAGAAACAAACTAACTATAATACCATACTTTAAAATTCATCCAGTTTAAGAAACTTTCAACCAACATGATCGCATAATTCAATATTGGTTTCTGTCTAAAACCATAATCACATACGATTATTACTCCCCTAGGTTACATAAAACTAAACACAAGCTTAAACATATTCTAAAATTTAAAAGTAACAATTACGAACCATAATGTCAAGAGTTTTGTCAACCTTGCACAGCTATGTGGTAATATGCTAGCAATTTGCAAGAAACGAAACAGATATGTGGTAATACTAGCAAATATATCACAACAACACATCAAAAATTTCAAGCCCCAAATCATCGCTTACAACATCACAATCCAAATTCAAGAGATTCCATGACTAGATGTTTCTAACGAAAACAATAATGCGTAATCATGAGAAAACAACCTTGCACAGCTCCCATTTCTTTTTCAACCTTGGCCTGCATTTCTCGAAGAGCCGCTGCTTCTTCCTCCATCTCCTTCAAGCGCTTTTTCATCTCGTCAAGCTCCTGAAATACATAAACGATCACAATTGTAATTCTTCTGATTCTCTCCAAAGCACGAGAACCAGAAAGAGAAAGAACAAATGGCAACCTTGACAGCGTCGTCGTCGCCGGCAGACATGTCAACGTCTCCTTCCATCTCCCCTTCAACTGGGATTTCTCCACCGTATACCTCGTGCTCCTCTTCCTCCATATCTCGTTCGCTCACAATTCCGCTTTGGTTTCTAGAAATCTCCTCGTTCGATGCGTAGAACTGCATAGAATCGGAATTGTTGGGCCCTTAAAAAGTTACTTCACTTCACGGCCCAACGGCCCAACATTGGCCCATTTAGGCATAATGATGGTGGCAAATTAGTAAAATTAATTTAAATAACAAACACATGTTGATTACATTTGTTATTTGTTTACAAGATGATTATTACGTTTGTTTAGTTTACTAATGTAGTCATAATAAAACGTTGGGTATAAATTAAATACATAATCAACAAACACAATTTAATTGTGAAGTTGAAAATTATCAATTCGGTTACGATAATAGCAATGATAAATTTATAAAATGAAATATGCATTTTCTTGGTACTTTCCTCTCAGAGGTGTGTGATTTATGGACCAAGGAAATTTCGAGTTCATATTGCAATACAAAGTGAGAGGAAAGAAACTTTAATCTACAATCCTTCTAACTATTCAATATTTGTTCAAGTCAACCATTCGTGAACAAATTCATAGTATTAGATTGTATGAACAACTTTTCATACGACCTCCATTCATTAATTATCATACAAAAAGTTTATGGCGTGCCCTTTTTCTCTTGTCATATTCTAATAAGGTACAGTTACTGCATGCTCACCTATGTAATAAAGGGATATGTTATAAGAAATACGAGCGTATCTTGCGTTGTATTTATCTTTGTGCATTTCACTATCATGCCTAATTAAAAATTGTCACGTATGAAATTTCCTTTATATATATGAATATATTTTTCATTTTGTGATTTTATATATGCATATAAATGGGTGGAGGTTGGACTTGTAGAGGGAATGATTACTTGTGATGAATTTTTCTAGCACTATAATTTTATCTACATAAATATTATTTGTGGACTTCATTTTAATATCGTCATATTTTAAAAAATACATTAGTGTGAGATACAATAAATAGACTCTTGATGTGAGTGTGTTTGACCTAGTAGTGATAAAGCAAAAAGGAACGTTGAAAGTGAAAATCACAACCCTAAGATGAAGTGTGAATTATTATGGTTCTACTTCTTCCCACTTCCCCTTTCATTCTTTTTGCCTTGTTGGTTGGCTATGCTTGGCTTCCTTTACTTGTAAGTTACAACAAACTTCACTTTCTTCTTACACTTCTATGACTCAACTTTCTAGATTTAATTTTTGTAATATATATGTACACATATACGACTTTTTTAACTCGAACAAATACACGAGTTTTAATTTTATCAAATTATACCTTGAGTTTCAAATTAATGTCAGCAATTTTACTCTTTGATAAATTTGGCAAATGAAAATGAAAATGTCTCATACAAATACCTCCATTAGTATGAGATATTTTGATTCGAAACTAAGTTTGAAACCAAAAGTAAAATGACCATGAGGATTTGTTATACCTGAAGTTGACAGTATCACACCATTACCAAAAGATAAATCAATTAGAACTATTTTTCTTTTTTGTTAAATTTTTTTTCTTAAAACAAATGAGTGGATTCCAAAAATAAGAAGCAATACCAAAATCACTGGTCTAATGATAATAATCAAAATATGAAAGACATAGTAGGTCAAATTATAGGCCACCTTATTACAACATAACTCAAGTCGGCCACAAACACAATTTAGCAAAGAATAAGTTTTAGCACAAACTACCCAAAAATAGGAAGGGATGAGAGAAAGAAACATAGAGAAGATTTTAACCACACCATTAACATCGATACAAGTCAAATCACATAAAAGTGAATCTTCTCTACAAACCTATCTCGATCGGAATGGCCAAATTTTTTCTCTAACTTCTACATCTACGTGTCCCAAAGCAAAAGTAAAGTTTAGGCAACAACCAAATTACCACTTCTATTTCTCAAGATATCAAACCCAAATCAATTCCCATTTTGTTAGGGTGATACACAACATGAACGTTGAGTCACCACACCTATTGTCACAGGACACTATCTAGACAAATGAGCAATGATAAACTTAGTCGTAACACCAACACCAATAATCTGGAACCCATCCTAGTTCTTTAAATGGATTGCACATCAACCCTAACCAAAATAGAACAAAGAACAAAATCTACCACATCCCATGAAATTTTAAAGGAATAACTATAAATCTACCCACCATACTATGGGGAAGCACAACCAAGATGAAATTATTCACCTTTCTATGATCCTCCAAAATCGCCCAAGAAGCAACACCAAAACCATTGGGATTTGTCCTAAAATTCGTAGATAGTAAATATAATTAATTGACCGTTATTTATTAATAAAATTTTATTATTATAATTTCAATTAGTGTTATTGATTATATTATTAGTTTTGTCTCAATAACCTAAATCAAATAAACTAACATCCTAAGTTGTTTGAGGAGTCTTGAACAGTATGTAGAGACATACATGAATCAATGTTCGAGATAAACTTAAAGGGTCTATAGTATAGAGATAAAGTTGGGTAGATTATCCAAGTAACACTATGGATACGACTCACTTTGTATTTGATACAAATGCAATGATTTAATGTGTTCGTGTAGGTGAAATGTGAGTGAAGGTATCTTATTCAATGAGTTTGCATAAGACTGAACCACGAAATAGTAACCACTAGATGTAACTCTGTTAACTAGTTGAGTTTTTATTTTATTAGGATGACCTAGGTAACTTAATTTTAGTACTGAGTGTATTTATGAACTCCTGTTCGCGAGGGATTGTCCTTTGATTTGTACGGGTGAGAGAGGCCAAATTGTCGACTTAATATGCTTATCATTTTGAGAACAAGACCAAGTGGGGAGCTAAGAACATAATCACACAAGGTGGAATTCACTTCTTCCCGACTTTAGGATAAGTAAATGAGTGTTTCCTTAAATGATGTCTCTAGGACTTGAACAAAAGGGTCTATCCACTCTATGGCACGAGAGAGGTTTATGTTTATTAGTTGAACCATAAATAGGTTGTTCATTAGAGGAGCACTGGTATTTAAGGACTAGAAGTAACTTAGTGATAAAATAGTAATTTGACCCAGTTGGTGTTACGAACACTCGTGAATGACTAACTTACTGTTATTGGTATATATGCATTGACACAAAAATATATCTACAGTAAGAAGAGTTCAAATGTGAATCTAGTGTACACACAGTTAGCGAACATTGATTAATGTGGTTAATGAATTTAGCCAATTAATCTTATATCGTTTTAACTTCTGATCTATAGGTTCATTAGATCTTCTTCCTAGCTCGTAAAGGGTAATGAAATTTATTTATATTGGTTGTAATTTGAAATGTTCAAATTTACTTTAGGAATTAATATATTGTATGGTGATACATTATAATATAAAGTTTATATTTTAATTAAACTTTATTATATAGATTTAATTTTGAATATGATTCCTAATTAATTTATAAGAGATAAAATATTTGAATGAGTTGAACTATTAATTTAATGTGAATTTGATTCGTATTAAAATTATTGGTAACGAGAGAAATTTATATTTGGATATGATTCAAATTTGAGTAAAATTAAATATAAGATATTTAATTTAGTAATTGAAGGATCAATTAATGTTTTTGTTTAATTTTATTAAATTAATTAAATTAAAACTATAAAATATACGAGAGATATTCATTAAATATGTTTTAAATAGAATATTAATTAAATATGATATAATTAATAATTAATTTGATATTTCTATTAATTTAATATTTTTTAAATTAATGGAATCTTCTGATTCTCTAGAAGAGTGAGTTATAAATACAAAACAAGTTTTTAAACCTAAGTCGTTGCTTGCAAATTGTATCAGAAATTCTCTCAAAACTTTTTGTCATTCTAATGAATTCTCACAAACCAATCTCAACCTAGAGGATATAAAGGTCTCCGACGAGTAATGTCTCAAATTTGGTGATTTGTAGATTCAGAGACGTCGTCAAGAGTAAATTCCTCTATTCTATAGTTCTCTAATCTATAATTTGTTTAAACATATGTTTAACCTTAGTTAAAATTATAAGAAAATTTGTTTATGCAATTGTTTAACAATTTACAATAATTTTAAGTTTCAAATTAAATTAATGTAAGATCTCCCATTGCTTTCGTTTCGTTCCTTCAATAAAACAAGTACATAGATTAACTTACTCTATTTAGACGAACCAACGCATTCACCAAAACATTACTACAAGACTACATGCATCCCTCCCAACAACTATCTAACCTCAAGTAACACCCCACTCCAAAACTCTGAATTCCTCCATCATTGCTCAAATTCACAATCTCTCCCCCAATAACACACACACACACCACATCTCAAAGAAAGAAAGAAAACAAAATCCTTTTGAAAGAAACAAGAAACCACCCAGGCCTAAGCCTTTTTCCAACAGAAACCCAAATTAGGACCTTCATTCATTGGAGGGAGGAAGAAATTGCCTATTTAAAAGTTTTCTTTACACAAACTAAACCATATGTCAACATTTGGAATCATATGTATCCTAAACTCGTGGTTCCCACCTTCCATTTCCCTTACAAAAATATTAACTTAACATTTTATAATAAAGCTTAATCAATCCCATAATTACTTTACAATTTTAGAAAAGTAAATGGAATCTCCATAATGCCCCCATTCACCACTCATACTTCGACACGCGTTCATTATTAATTTATTTGACAAAAATATTTAGAAAAAAACAGTCAAAGTAAATATTACCAAATATGACAAATAATTAGTAATATCAAATGGTTATAAGATTATAAAAAACTATCAATTTTTAATTTGCTACTTTCATAAAAGGAATGAAGCATTAATGTGTCAAATAGGAAATAGGAAATAGTTTTATTTATATTTTAAATTTCAATTAGTCAATTTATCGTTACTCATTTTCAAACAAATGTCTATGTTTATTTATTAATTTAGAAGGATTATGAATGACAATTTCAAATTTACTTTTAAGTGATGAAATATAGTGAAATTTAATTTAAACATCACTCTAACTATTTTAAATTTATTAACCTACGTAAATACAAAAATAAGTATTTAGTGAAAATTAATAAATATTTAGTGAAAATTTGAGGTTAAGAACGTAGATATTCAACCAAATTGAAACAAAATATAAATGTAAAAATAAAAGTCTAATATTTTAGTGGAGTTTTTCAAAAAATATAAAAAAGTACAACGAGGAAATAGTAAAAAATAGTAAATTCGACGAAATATTTTCCAAAATTTTGCTATAACTTATAAATATTTTAATTTATTTTACTATTTTAAAAAATGACCAAACTATTTACTATGCAATTTAAATAGATTGTCCATTGCCATTTTTTTTTATAATTCATCTATTTTAATTTTATTAAAAACTAAATTAAAATCAAAATATGAAAAAGTTGGTAGAAAAGTTGTAACCTCAATCTTAGGAATTAAATAAAAGGGACATTGCAAAAAATAGCAAAAAAAAAAAATTTATGATAATAAAATTCACTTCATTACATTTTTAAATTATAAAAATAATTTTAAAAGTACATAAATTTATTTTTAGTCCTCCAATAGCTCTATATGCAGGTTCTAATATTCCTAATTTTGTCATAGCTAAAGTTGATGCATGAAAGGAGGCAAGGACCAAAGAAATGGCAATTATTGGCCATCCTTAGCCCATATAGCCTTTGTCGTCTATAACTTGCCATTGCCATTGCTATTGTGCTCTGCTATAAGAAAGCTTTCCAACCTAAACAACTTTTTTAGTGAATACTGAATGAATTCTATTCCCAACGCGCAACCAATGGCCAATACCTTCTTCCCTCTCTTCCTCTTCTTCCTCCTCTTCCACTTTCCATCCCTTTCTCCGGCCAAACTCCAGCTCAATTTCTACTCCAACTCATGCCCTCAGGCCGAAGCCATAGTCCGTTCTGTGATGCACAAAGCTTTCATCAGAGAACCTCGTAGTGTCGCCTCCGTTATGCGTTTCCAGTTTCACGATTGCTTTGTTAATGTAATTGATCCCCCCAACTGTTCGTTCTTTTGGATTTTGCTTTTTTTCTTTACCTGTTTGGCTTCTGAATCGGCGTTTCCTTTGTCTAATTCAGGGCTGTGATGCTTCTATGTTGCTAGATGATACGCCGACGATGCTTGGAGAGAAACTCTCTCTTGCTAACATTAATTCGCTTAGATCTTACGAAGTCGTTGATGAAGTGAAAGAGACTTTGGAGAAGGTTTGTCCTGGCATTGTTTCTTGTGCAGATATCATAATTATGGCATCCAGAGACGCTGTCTTTTTGGTGAGTACTTCCGTTTCTTCTACCTCTGTTTTTTGTGCTATGAAATTCTTATTGGAGCCTGAGATTTGTTTTTCTTGATGTTTATCTTCTTTGCTTCGTTTTTCACTCTCAATCCTTCTCCTAAAATCCACAAATCGAAATTCCGAAAACACAAGAAAGAGGAACGAATCAACCAACACTGCCTTTCAATTTAACATTTCAGTTCCATTAATTCCACTTAATTGTTTGAAATTTTTGCTACCAAACAACAGTCCAAATTTGAGTGAACTCCATTTTTTAAAACGATTTAATATAGAATTTGAATACTTCGTGATAATCGTTGGATTTTAATTTAAAAAGAAATATTTAGGATAAGAAGTAGAACATTGAATTGAAAAGTAAGAATTTATAGAATCAGAGAGTATTTCTACCGTATAAGAAAGAGCGGAGTAATGTGTATATATGTATTATAAAAATCGAACTATTGTTATATCTTTTACCCTACAACAAAAGAAAGTTGTATGAGACATAGAAAATCAGACCGACATGATGTGACACCATTTTTCAACTTAAAACACACGAGAGAATATTTTTAGCATATGATATTTTTTTATCTTCGAAAGAGAGAAATCAACTTTCATGCATGTTTCCTAATTCAGTCGATCTAAGATGGGGTAGAATTATTATTTTCATTTTTAAATTGGGTTCATTTTCTCTTAATTCCATGTTCATAGTTTTCTCATTCTTAGTAAAAAATACTCCTAAAATATAGACAATCAAACATCGTCCTAAACAATGGTTGTGAAATGATGTATATAAGCTTAAGTTTAAAAAATCAAAATTCAAAGAGTTACGAAATGAGGTGTAAGTGATGAGAAAAGTATCACAACTATTTGTATGGTTCATAAGTTGTTTGAAAAGAGTTAAGTGGGATTGATACCTTGTACTGAATTAGTAAGGTACCCAATAATAATAGTAGCTTGTTAATAAAGCAGAGTTGGACAGTAACCCTTGCATAAGCAAGTAACTTCCAATGGTTTAAAAGCTCCACCAACAATCCTGCCAAAAATTCATAACAAACTGGTCCATCCCCATCCTCCCACCCCAACTACTTTTCCAAATGTCATCCTCTTGCTCATTTTGTCAAGAATTCACGTCCAAAGAAATCAAAATATAACCACTTTTATTATTGATTGTTTTTAACCCTATCGAATCTAAATTCATTAAGCTAAAATAAACATAACTCAATCGATTCACATTTGAATTATCAACTTAGAATGTTCGATCTTTCACTTATATGTCATAAACAAGAAAGAAATAAATTCATTAAGTCTGAAGGAATATATTCAATCTGAAAACAAAAATAAGATAATAGGATGAAGTTATGAGCTATTTCTCTAATTTATAATTAATTTTGAGATGAAATTCACATTTTTATGAACATAACTTGTATTTATTCAGACAGGCGGCCCTGATTGGCCAGTAGAACTGGGACGGCTGGACAGTTTAACAGCAAGCCAAGAGGACTCGGACCAAATCATGCCAAGTCCAAGAGCCAATGCAACTTCTCTCATTGACCTTTTCAGCAAATACAACCTCTCCGTCAAAGATTTGGTAGCTCTTTCAGGTTCGCACTCAATTGGCAAAGGCCGATGTTTCTCCATCATGTTTCGACTCTACAACCAATCCGGCACAGGACGACCAGACCCAGCAATCGAGCCTAGGTTCAGAGAAGAGCTCTTCAAGCGATGCCCTCATGGCGTGGATGAAAATGTGACACTCAACCTTGATTCCACACCTTACGTTTTTGACAATCAGTACTTCAAGGACTTGGTTGGTGGGAGGGTTTGTTGAATTCTGATGAAACTCTTTACACATTCGGTGAAACTAGAAAGTACGTGAGGTTCTTTAGCAAAAATCAAAGTGCATTTTTTGATGCATTTGTGGAAGGTATGTCGAAGATGGGCGACTTGCAATCTGGCCGGCCGGGGAAGTGAGAAGGAACTGTCGGGTAGTGAATGGCCAATCTGTGATCATATAAACAAAGGTTTTTTTTTTTTTTTTCTTTTTTCTTTTTGTGTCTGGTATATGGTAAAAATTTGTTCACACAGGTTTGATTTAAGTTGATGGGATGTGTTACTATCAGTATAGGAGAAGTATCTATTGTAAAAGTTCCGTTATTTACAGATGAATGACAACCAAATTTAAAAAATGCTTGAGACTATAATTTTATTAAAATCACTTCTAAACATGCTTTTGATGAACAATAACAATGGAGAATTCAAACTAAAGTTCTACGATTTACTAACAATAGATTAATTATATTCACACACAAACAAATAATAGTTTATTATTTGAGAGAAAATATCAAATTAGAAATAAAAATTGAGACTCCACCCGTAATTCTCCCTACTCATTGGGATAGACTAAAGTATTAAACATCTAAGCTTTAAGCTTTAATATTTAGAGTACAAATACACAAACAATTTAGAGTACACAGTTTTATCTGTTTTTCTAAATGAAAAATCTTTTTAAAAAATGGAAATATTTAGAGTATGTTTCACTTCAACAAATATCATTTGTGTAGCAATATGAAATATGTTTCCAAAAATTATTTTTGAATTTTACCATTCTAACTCTCCAAATACATAAACAATATCTTTCATGTTTTCATTATATTCAAATTTTAAAATACAAGATTATATTAAACAAAAATTAATTGAAACATTTAAATATGTCAAATTATAAATTCAATTTATTTTTAATTTTTTTCTATTAAATATGTAAATATTTTACTATATTTTTAACCATTTTTTAAAAATAAATACATTTTAAACAATTATTTAAATAAAAATTCAATTTTTGAACATTTTGGTATCACTAAATACACTTTATTTTTTCCTTAAATTAATCTCTAAATTTTCCCAGCATTATTTATTTGAAAGTTGCAAATATAACAATTATATTTAAAATAATTGTCTATTAGGAATTGTAGACAGTACTGTATTTATAATTTTTTAAAAATATTACTGCATATTATAATTACCTTAAATTTATTTTGAATAGTAGAAAATGAAATTCAAGGTGGGCAGGAAGTGTGGAGTATATATATATTATTGTTTCAGATTTCAGAAAACAAATTTAAAAGACGAGTTGATTGCGAGTCATCAAATTTGTGGGTGAGAACGAGAAGAAAGGGAAAACAATGGAAGAACTAAGGAAACTAGAACAAGTACATACACTCATTACATTAATGGACTCCCGCGGAATCCCCATCACTTCTTCTTCTTCCTCCAATCGATTCATTGCCAATTTCCTTCTCCTTTTGGTACTTTCTCACTCAACTTCATCTCTGCTTTACGTTCTAAATTCCTCATCCAATTTGAACATTTCAATTCCTCCACTTCCCCTAGTAAAATGGTATGTTTCTTGATTGCAGCTTGATTTATTGGTGCTGATGAATCGTTGTTCTGATGTGAGTTTGTTTCATAATTGAATTGTATTTGTATGTTAGGTGCAACCATGTGGAGAGCTTGACTTTGACGATAAATTCGATTTGGTTTCTGAATACATGCCGAAGGTGAGTGCAAGCTAAACCACTGATGACTTTGATTCATTTGACTCCTGCCCATCAACTTTTCTTTTGTTCTACAGTTTTCGGAAGAGTTTCTTGGCGATGTATCATTGCTGCTTGGCGATGGAGGTACTATGTTCTTATGATTTTTTTTTTAAGTACAACAATTGGGGGTTGGGATTCAAACCTCCCACCTCTAGGATGGAATGTTATGTCAATTACAACTTAGCTAAGCTTGCTTTGATATCTATTCTTATGATCTAACTGAAATGTAGATGTAGATCAATAAAATAAGGAAAGTTGTGGAATGATTTTGTTTATTGGTATTTGTTAGGGTATATATTGATGTTTAATCTTGGAGAGAGATTTTATTTGTTTGTTGCGGAGGTAGTGGCCCTACTATTGATTGGTTGCTATGGTTTAATTTGTTTCAGACTATAGGGGAAAGGAGATGGAAAACACTTTGCAGCCTTATTGTGACAATAAGCTGGATCTTGGTTCTTCCCAGAACTATTGTGGGGAAATGGCTATGGTTGGCTTGGATGCAATGCAGCGTGCAAATTCTACACTTGAAGATTTTGTAAGTGCATGGTATAGACTTTTTATTTTTGTTTTGAATCTTTGATTGAATATTAAATATTTGGGGGACTTCCATTGGCAAATACCTCTGATGGCATATGGTCGTATCGGCAGCATATATGGTTCAGACCTGTGGATGGGCTGGGCTGGGTTGGTTCAGTTCTTCCTTGCTGTCCCCTCTTTGTTCCAAAGTAAGGGGTTTCAAATTAGCTGAGTGCAGGACTCTTTTGTAGCAATATTCCACTAGTAAATCAGTTGATGGAGAAAAGCTAAGGTTTTAGGTTAGTGGGTCTAACTGAGGAACTTGGAGGTGCTCACCGAAGAATTCACTATTGCTGATTTTGTGACGAACTGCTGGTATTTCCTCTCCAACACATTGGAATCTCAGGTTTAGAAGTAAGAAGCAGACACTTTGATTTGGCTAGGGTGTCCGTGTTTGACACGTTTTAGACACTTGTACACTCTGATACTTGCTGGACATATATTGGACACTTGTTATTGCAGTGGATGTGCTAGTTACCACTTACTAGTTATACAAAGGCAATATAGGTCCAACATTGTCAGACATGTCTAGAACACTTAACTTCGAATAAATTTTGGGAACAAAATGCACCAAATTCATTTTTTAAGCATACAAATGCATCAACTTTTTAACTTTGTATTTCCTTATATTAAAATGGTATATATTTTTAACAATGTATATTTTGTAATGCTTTCCTAGACTTTTAAAAAATGAAGTGTCATGATGTTTGTGTCGTGTCCTATGTGTGTGTTGTATTCGTATCTATGCTTCTTAGTTTAGAAGGTGGTTACATGGAGTGAAAATTGAGGAGTGGTACAACATGTCAAAATTGAAGTTGGAATCGGTTGGATTTAAAAACATTGTCTTCAAAGTGGTTAGTTTGTTCAATTGAGGGACTTTCTTTTTATTGATTTTTTCCTCTTCTTCTGGTCTAAACTGGGAAGGTTTTATTTATTTATTTATTTACGTGCTGTTGTAAGTCATTGTTAGAATTAATGGGCTTGGCCCAAGGAAGGATTTACCCTAATTTCCTATCCCTTTTATCATAAGTCTTCCCTTTTGTATCTTTTGTTAATATGAGAAATTAATAAGAGAGCCAATTGTGGTTTTTCTTCCGGTACTTGGGTTTCCATGTAACTCAGTGTCTATTTTACTTTACCGCTTTTAACAGTCATATTACGGGCTTGTTAGATGTCTTATCACCTCTCCCCATTTTGTAATCTCGGTTCTTGTTTTAATTCAGGTCTCAAGGCATACAATTACTGTCATGATTTTCTTTTCGGATTTTAGGCCTTTTTCCTTTAAAATAATTCTTTTATGTCTAGAATCTTTTGGATTAGTAAACTTAGGCTATGACAATTCTGCCATATAACAAGCTGACATTATAATTCATTCTGCAGTTCAGATCTTATTTCATGTTTCACGGAATGGATGCAAACAAACCTCAATCTGTATTCAAATACTTTCCCATTCTGTCATTTACGGAAAGTTACATATATCAGGTTATGTCCTACTCTTTTCTTTAGTTGTCTTTGGTGGAAAATTAGATGTACAAAGGTTCAAGGATAATGTTGCAGTTAAGAAAAAAAAAAATTAAAGAGAAAGAGAGAGGGAGAAGAGAAAAAACTCTTCAATGATTAATACGAAGGTTGGAGGATGTTACATCAATTGTTTCTTATTAAGAAAAACACAAAGAAAGAAAGAAAGTAAGAAGAAATGAATTTGAATTTTGCTTTGGTCTCAATGTAAACAACTACAGGAATTAGTGGATGGAGAATATTTGAATATCTTTTGCTAAAATGAACTTTGACAGAATGAAGAAACTTCATCCGAGTGTGGTGTGAATATAAATACACGTTTCTTGAAGTAGTACATCTATATAGAGGAGATCATTGATCATTCGGTGTCAGTTTTGGGTTCAGCTAACTAGTTTTGAAGAGGTTCATTGTTTGGTGAAATGAACGAAAAAAGTACTGAAAGGAGAAGATTAAAAAGAAGAGAGGGAGAAGAAAAGAAGAAAAGGAGAAGAGAAGGAAGAAGAATAGAAGAAAGAAGAGATGAAGCTAGAAAGAGAAGAGAAGAAAGATAAGAGGAGCAAAAAGAAGAAAGAAAAGAAGAAAGAAAAGAAGAAGAAAGGAGAAGAAAATAAAGGTGGAGAAAGGAGAAGAAAATAAAGGTGGAGAAAGGAGACACGAGAATAGGAAGAAGTTATTCCTAAGGAGCCGCAGCAACACATTGCCACAAAACACACGTTTATTTATTTGTTTATATTTATTCTTCTTTTTAAAACAATTTTTTTGATGGGCTTTAGCAACTGGCCCAAATCAAGATGTATCATTAAGTCGACTTACTGAAGCTGGTTCGGTTGGTAAATCAGATGGCTCACCTTTTCTATTTTTGATGCTCATGCCCACTTGGCCACTTCTATAACCCAATCATGTCTTTACTATGATCTCAGTGACCTTGGGTTCTGTTTTGTTTGTGCATAATGAATTTATCTTCATGCTGCAGCTGGACACTTTGAATGAGAAGATAGTTTTGGGTGGATTTGCTTTTGGAGAATCTCAGGTGTTAATAGAATACTGGATAAGATGAAACATGGCAATTAAGCACTTGTGCATTTAGCTGACGAACTTTCATATGATTTTTCCACTGAGATTTAGGAAACAAATGAAAAGAGCACTAAGATTCTAAGTGCTATCAGATCTGATCCACTTCAACCACTTATTAATCTCCTTAAATCACATGGCTTATTGACAGACAGGTCTGATGATTTGCTCCAAACCATGTTCTTTTCCACTTGAGAAGTTGGGGACTTACTTTGAATGGCAATATTGACTTCTTTGTTTGTTCCAATGCCTAGATTGGTCCACGAACTGAGAAGTGGAGAGGAGTATTGGGCCTTGGAAAGGGACCTATGTGGTGCATTGGCGAGCAATGGAAGGTAGTTGTTGTAGTCTTAATTTATTTTTATTTATTTCTTGTTGGGACTCCTTGTGCTCATGCTGATCCCAACTATTTTGTTTAGGTCTCTATCGAGGATGTAATGCGGGCTATTCATCTGAAATCTTTTGATTATAGAGTGTTGAACCTTCTTTTGTATCAGTTGAGAGGAAAGAAGGTAATTCTTTCTTGTTTAATATTTCATTCTTTTAGCACAACAATAATAGGATAGGAGATCGAACTTTCCACTTCTAGGATAGAAGGTTATGTCAATTACAGCTTTGGCCATTTAATATTTCATTTTAGAAGCTTAATAATCTAACTTTTCATGAAGTACTTGCTAGAGATAATACATTACGATATGTACTAGTCCTACAGACAATATCTGGGGGCTTCCAGTGGTTGAATTATAAGCCTAATGGACTTACCTTCTTGTGTTCTTTAGTAATTTTGTCAATCTTCTGATTTAACTGTGTTTGTTACTATTTTTTCTTATATTAAGTTGTTAACTGATGTGTTAGCGTTGCAATTTGTTTTTGATCTGCTATCCACCTTACTTTGTTAGTTTGATTATGTCGTGCTGAAGTTTTTTTGAAGGTTAATGACTTGCACATGGAATTTCTATCAATCTCAGAATTGCTAGTTGAGATAGCTGACGATTTGTAAGTATTCTTCCCTCTCCTCCTGCTTCCAAGCACTCTGAACAATCACCCATTTTGAGTTCTGCTAATAGGCAATAGCTTTGCTTGACTCCTGAATTGATGTCTACTAATAATTAATTTGAATATCATTTGGCAAGCACAACACTGGTTTCCCTTGATGCTGGGTTGACTCACTGACTTTCTGTTAGGTTTGATTATGAGGTGAGTTTACCAATTCTCTAATATATTTTCTGACCCTTTTAGCTGCAAATAAAAGCTATGATCTTCATGTAGGATGATGTACTAGAGAATAATTTCAATATTCTGCGGATGTTTGTCCGGATGTATGGAGCTTCAGCTCCAACAGCGCTGGTGAGTGCTTGAGGTAGCTTTAATTTCATTTGATTTCTGAAGCAGCTCCAAATTACATAGAAGAGATTTGGTGTTAAGCTTAAAATTGGAAGATTAAATAAACACCAAGATCAAAGTTCAAAGATTAAATTTGTAACTGAACAAAACATAATCCTTTTCAACAGATTACTCATGGTAACCGGCATATATACAGCTTGTACCACGTCTTTGATTCTTAATACTAAGTTTGTGTGGTAACCATTTTCAGGCAAAATATGTGAGCGAGGCTGAGGAAAAGTATGACGAACTATTAAAAGCTTTGGATCCTCATTTATCCTCACTTTACCAAAGGAGATGTGAAGAGGCCACTAAAGAAGGTAACTGGTCCAACATTTTAAAGCACAAAATTCCTGAAATATGAAGACATATCAAATCATTTTGACATGTAATCAGGTGGTAAGGTGTCAGCACATCGGTTTGGATCGTGGAGTATCCCACCTCTGATACGAGATGAGGAGTCGTTTCGAGCATCTGTTATGTCAAATATTCAAACATGAAAGGTGATAGTAACCTCATAACCTCGTAACAAATGTTGATGAAATAGCCTTCCTAAATAGGGGATTGTTGGTTCTACTAATTTTTATGCATTGGTTTTTGAAATATATTTTAGTGGTAAGAAAGGGTGTATAATTATGAGTGATGTTCGTAATGCACCTACCTATTTTTATTCAAATAGGTCTACCACGTAGTTTACTCTTTTGTAACTTTAAGACATGAATTTCAGTTGCAAAAATTAATATAAATTTGAGCCCATTAACTACTTCTAACTACTAGTGTAATACCATGCTATACATTTTAATATTTTCTTATACTATTATTTTATTGAATTGAATATTTTTATATCAAAATAATGTTGTTTCGAAATATTTTACATAAATATAGTTGATTTTTACGTTTTTTTTAAATAAAAAAAAAGAAAAAGAAAAAAAAGAAGGAAGAATCTTGTTTTAAAAAATAAATAAAAAGAAAGGTCGAGTCTTAAAAAAACAGTGAAGAGAGATGGGCGCTCTCTTTCAACTTTTATTTAAAAGTTTTTCTTTTCTATCATTTAAATAAAACTTATTTAAACATTTATCTAAATTTTATTTTTTAATTATCATGTTTTAAAATATTTCTTTAAAAAAAACTTGATTTTAATATTTTAGAATTATTATTAATATTAGTACCGTAAAATTTATATCCTAATTTAAGACCAAAGTAAATTTTACTTAAATCACCTATCCATGTAATACGAGGGTGTCAAATTTAGATGATCTTGTTAAACAATCCAACAATCCTTCCGACTTTAAAACTAATATGTTTTTAAAAAAATTATCATTAAAATATTCTCCAAATTCTTCACTTTTACATTATCTCTCCCTCCTCTTCCGTATTTCTCATTAGAAAAACACTCACAAAATTATAGAAGAAAATAAAATTAAAATTCACAATTAAAATAACTGATTTTGCCTAATTAGTTGTCAAAATCCATTTTACCATAAGAGATGAGAGCTCTACCAAAGCTAGCTTCCTACGAAAAATCAACTATCAAGTAACATAAAAACTCTTCTAATAACAAAAGCCTACTTGTATTTCCATTTTCTCAATTCACTTAAGAGCTTGTGTACTTCGGAATTATGCTAAACCTTCAAATTTATATACATATATTTTATAGAATTTCAAAATATTTATAACCACTTTTATTTAATTTATTGCATTTAATTTTTGTAGTAAATTTAGAATAATGAAATTTCATAATAATTAGTTTTGCAATGATTGAATTTCATGGATGAGGGTATAGATGAAATTTTATAAAAGAAAATTAAAAGATAGATTTGTTTTCTATATATTAAATAAAATAAGGTTGGTTTCAAAATTGAAGTATAACGCAACCCATTTTCCGTCATCGTTAAATTAAAAAACTCGCGGCTGCAACCGAAGCATCCATTAATGGCGGACGCTGATGAACCTTCGTCGATCCCTAATTCTATTCCTTCAGATCCTTCAGACGCGAATCTCCAAAAGAAGCATGCTTCAGTCATCGAACGCCTAGCCAATCGCAATCAAACTCGCTTAGAGAATTCCATAACTCGCAGATCGGAATCCGATTCCTCTACCTCTTCCACTTCTTCCTTTCTCGACCGCTTTTCCGACTCCAAGCGCGCCATCGAGTCGGCACTCGCCCAATGCCGCCTCACACCGCCGGACCCCGCTCAACTCAGATCTCACCTCGATGGGATATCCACCTCAATCTCCGACCTCGAGAAGCTCGTTGCCGAATCCTCTTACTCTTTGCCCTCATACGAGGTACGAGCTTCACTCAAATCCATTTCGGAATTGAAACAAGCCCTCGATAATTTAAATTCTGAGTTGCTACCTAAAAAGAAATTCTCATTCAAAAACAAAGCCACGAAGAAAGACCAAAAATCAGAGTCGAAAGATCCAGGGCTTGAAAATGCTGATTCTATGTTAATGAACAAGCAACAGCAAGCGAGTTACAGCGCGCGGGATTCTCCAGGAATCAGAGACAAGGACGGAGAGATTCTGGTAAAGAATTTCAAGGGATCAGATGTTGGGGAATTCACTATCTCGGGTCTTAGTTCTTGTGAGGTCAAGTTGATCGGTAGTGTTAGGGCATTATTTATTCACAAACTAAGAAACTGCAAAGTTTACACAGGACCTGTAATGGGTTCAATTCTAATTGATGATGTTGAGGAATGTACCTTTGCAATGGCCTCCCATCAAATCCGGATTCACAACGCTAAGAAAAGCGATTTCTATCTCAGAGTCAGGAGTAGGCCGATCATTGAAGATAGTAGCAGCGTGCGATTCGCTCCCTATCGTGTGAGCTACGAAGGAATTGAAGAAGATCTCACAGATGCAACCCTTGGCGTGGAGACAGGGAATTGGGAAAATGTAGATGATTTTCGTTGGTTACGAGCCGTGCCGTCTCCGAACTGGTCGATTTTGCCGGAGGATGAGCGGATTGACACCATCAAAATCTCTCCCACAGAAGGTTAAGCCTTTGAAAGTTAAGTTTTTCATCTCTACTTTTGATGAATCCCAAGTTTTCTTTCAAGGTTTTGTTTGGTTAATAGAGCAGTAGGATGCATCATAGAGAATTTCAAGTAGTTGATTTTGCTGTGATTGTGTGTATACAAAACTGGGAATCCTAGTAAATTCTCTCCCTTTCAATTGGTTGATTTTTCAAAAAATATTTCCTGGGTTGGCTGTTTTTCTTGCTGCCTTCGAGTGAGTTGCTATAGCCACTTGATAACTTTGCCTGAAGGAATATGATTGTCATTTCTTTTCATACCATGAAGATTTAGACTACTATGATTTTGAATGAAACATTGTCTCAAAATTGAATATTAGTTCTGGAAACATGATTTGTAGGCTTTCTGCCCCTGTATGTATGCTTGTTGAATCTTGTAGCAGTCTCAAATTTTGATGTACTATGATGACTTGATGAGTAAAAAGTATTGGAGAGTTCTTCAATCAAAGGGGTGATCATAAGCACAACTGATATATGTCTCAAGAGTTTTCATCTAATGAATGCTATGCTTATGGAAGGTTTGGAAATTGCATGGAACAAATGAACACCAAGTACCTTATATGTAAGTTACGAACATGAAGTTCGAGAAGAAAGATATAAGCTATAAAGAAGAAGAAACATTCTTGAAAGTGTTGTCATTTCGTTCTCCTCAAAGATGTCAGAAGATCATACATAGATTATGGATATAGGAAATGATACCAACCAACCAACTCAAAGTTTTCCAAAGAGAACCAAAACCGATATGCAGAAGGACAATGCACGTTTTAGTGGCAAGAAATAGTCTCCATTCCTTTAGATTTATGATCCCCAACAACTCATGCCAAAGCTTTCGTGATCGCATTCCAAATTTGAGCCAAAAGCTTTTGGTGCATCCCTCAAATATTGTATAAAGCAACATATTCATTTGTCTGCTTGTTCGTTTGCTAACAAGTATCCGTCGATATTACCTCCTGCCTAAAAAAATTAAGAGGAAACGAATGCCTCCGAGGAGATCATGGTTTGACTCGTTGTCATCGATTATACCCCATAATATTTATATTAAAACAACAACAAACTAAAAAGCATGGTTAGAGTGACATCTTCTCATTCTTTTTCTTTCAAGAAAAAGATTTCCTAATCGTCCTTACAAGTTCAATTCATTTTTATCGATTAAAAAGTGCAAAATTACAATAGATGATTAAAATTGGAGTGCAATCTTTGAAATATTTCAACAAGTTTTTCTTGAGTTGAACAAGTGTTTCCTATTATTATTATTTCAAAACTTTGTACTTGTTATATTGTTGTGATATTGTTGTTAGTCTTCGTAAATGTTTCAAAACTCATAGGAAATAAACATTTGTTAGAATGACTATGATGAAAATTGAAACTTGTTAGATGAAAATTAGGAGCATTAGAACATCGAGAAGGTGTTTGTGTGCCAACTTAATTTTGTTCCACAACAATAGTTTCGAGTCTTAACTTTTTTTTTAACAAAATAACAAATTGGGGTGTTTTATTGGAAACAAATTAATGACAAAATTTAGGAATTTTTCCTCTCTCTTTCCCTTTCCTTTCCTTTTATTTAATATAATTATCCTTACGTAATTTATGAAAATAATATACTCCTATGAACTTAAAACTTAAATTAAGAAATTTACTCATGAACTCAATCAACAAACCAAACCAATCAAAATGCAACCAACAATAAAATATATAGACAATGATACAAAAGAGGAAACATGCATGTGAAGAAGTGACAAAAACAATCTACATTACAAAACCAAATAATTTTTAATGCAATAATTTTCATTTATTAGCTCAAAAAGAGTATCCAAACACATTTAAGATCAACTTAAAAGAAGAAGAAAAAACAACTTAACCAAAATAGAAATGCAGTTGATATTGTGGAAAATTAGATAAAAATGGGCATCCACAATTTAGATCAACAAAAAACAAACACATTTTTGTTTCCAAGTAGGAAGCCACCATTTTCTTCCATTAAAATTTTGAAAAAGTAAAATAAAATAAAATAGAACATCTAAGCTAAGTATACTTCTTTTACATGAACTTAAATTTTTAAGTTGATCTTGAAGAAAGTGGGAAGAAAAAATAAAAACATAAGAGAGAAAAAGAAAAAGTAGAATATGGGAAGGTCTCCATCATCTTCTTCTTCTTCTTGTGATGACATTGGCCTTAAAAGAGGTCCATCGACTCTTGAAATGGATGATGAACTTAGTTTCTTTTATTACAAAACATGACCATATGACACAACGGTGAACTATGGCCAATTTTAGATTACACGTAATAACAAATAGTATAATCATAGATTATAAATCGAAGTTTATCAATATCTATAATCGTAAAATAAAAATTTTTACTATATTTATAAATATTTTCGACCGTTTTATCTTCTATTATATATTCGGTTATATATATGTAGGTATGTTTACATTTTTTAAAAAATGGGGTAAATTAGCAAAATATACATATTGGGTTCTCAAGAATTGGGTATAATGTCTGATTTCAGGCCATTAGGAAGCTCTCTTCTCCATCATTTTTCTTAAAATTGCATATGATCGCCGGAAAGCACAAAACACCACCAGTCCGTCATCTTTTCGGTGACCGGAAATGCATAATTCCTTGGCTGCTATATTTTCTTCGTCTTCGTCGGCTAATAAATGCGGTGGAATTATGTCGTCGTTCTCCATTTGATGAGTATTTGTTTTCCATTCTTCAGCATCCATAGCCCACTCATTGGAATCAATCCCCGCCATTGCCAAAGCTTCTAAAGAAACCCTCATGGTTAATAAGAAATCAGAGAGGTTTGATAATTTGGGAATAATATTGAGAGATTAAATGGGCTAATTTCTTGAATGTGATGAATGATAATATACAAACATATATATATATATATAAATGAGATTTGAAGAGCTAGAGGTGATGTGTGGGTTTTTGTGAAGAAGGTTGAATAATTAAGCTCACGAGTTTCATAAGAATCAAAATATTGGAAAAAGTTTATTCAAATTTGAGAACAGATTAGGGTTTGAATGGTCTTGGCTTGGTAAATAATTAAAATGGTGGTTTTCTCGTGAGCAAATGATGCAATTTGGCTATAAGCTTCGGTACGCCAATCTTGAAAATTAAACTTACTAAGTGGTTAGCTCGAAGTGACGACATGGAGGATCATTGAGGGATGGTTACATGCACAACACATTGTTAGGGTTATTCGAGCTGAGGGTTGGATAGAGAAATTGTTCAATGAGACAGCCAAAGGCATGGCTTCTAATCTTTCATTATCGTAGGATGTATAGGTGTGTGTTAGAACTATCTCCAATAATCTATATCCATAATTTTTATGCACCTTTTCAAATAATACCAATCATAATGCACCAAATCTTAGATATAGTTTTTTTTAGATTTATAGAAGTTATCTACTAAATGATAGAGTCCGTTACATATGGATTTTGCTATATTGTTTGTAATTTATTAGAAATGTTATACAATGTACTTAATTATTAACTCAAAAGGTTTACTGTTTTAGTTTTTATATATATGTGTGTGATCAAAGTTATAACTATCGTGTTCTTGAAAGCAGGATTGTTATTTCTTTTATTTCAAGGAGACAGACGGAGTGTACATATCGTCTTTACTTTACGTAGAGAAGAAACATACGTGAACTAAAAAGATGGATTATTCATTTGTTTTGTGACAAAGAACGCTTTGATTTGGATTTAATTAACGAGATCGACATGATCGGATAATTTTTTTTCTATTTGAAAAATATCCAAAGTTACGATGCTTCTACAAACATACTATCCTTGCACGGTTATTATGAATATTCATCACATTGTAGTAGGTCTAACTTATAAAATAGCTTTTCTCGATATTTTAAAGAGGATATTATTTTTCAACAAAATATATTGTTCACATATATAATAATTTAGAAACAACCTAGGGTTAAGTTTTACTGATTTCTTATGAAATAATATCATTCGTCGTTATAACTTGATTTTTCAAATGATCACTCGACTTAAAACTTACTCTCGTCTAAAAATTAAACGTATTTAAAAGTGAAGGGTATGATGATATAGGATCTAGTGCATATTATCATTGCTAGTAAGTTGATACTAACTCTAAAACATTTTTATATTATTTTGGTTAAAATGTTATATTTTTATCTGGGTTAACTACAATTAATTTATTATCTAAGTTTAAACTTTCATAATTAATATCCTTAATGAACACTTACGATGATATAAAAAAGAAAACTCAAGTATTTCAACGAATCTTTTCTTATCATTCTTTAACAAATAAGTATAACTCAATTAGCATAAAACATCTTCACGTAAAATGGTCGTAATTCAATTCTCTACAGCAGATGAAAACGAAAGCTTTCTTTCTTCCTATATTACCATAATGTATTCTGAAAGAATGTAAATAAAAAAAAACATATATATCAACTTTTTCTTGCAAAATATATCCACCAAATTTGTTACATCTTGGATCTTTGTGCACTAATTATCTTCATGGTCATCACCATCAAAAACCCTAAAATAGTTCTGACTATTATTCTCACTGAACTCATCCCATTAGAAGCCCTTTTCTCTATGACTTTGCTTAGACTACAAAAAATCCCCAAAATGCCATGGCCATGGCCACCATCAGCTTTGCAATCTCTCCCACGCCATCCCTCGAATGACCCATCAACGGGAAAGCAATAGTTACTAATAGTACTCGTCGTTACATGTTCATCACCATCCTCGTCATCTTCTTCATCGGCTAATAAATGTGGTGGAACAACGTCGATCTCGTTTCTTTCCCATTCTTCAGCGTCCATAGCCCACTCATTGGAATCAATCCCAGCCATTGCCAAAGCTTCCAAGGAAACCGACATGGAAAACCTATAGTACAGAAGTGTGTACTAATTTGCTTTACAAAGATATAGATATATGGATATATGTTTTATGGGAATTTTTGTAGAGAGCTGAGGTTAATAAAGTTGATTTGGGGTTTGATGAAGAATTGGAAAGTGATGATTTTGGGATATTTATAGATAGACTTTGAAGGGCAGATGATGAATAAGGACTCACGGGCTCCATAAGAATCAAACATTGAAAAAGGTTGTTCAAAATTGGGAACTCATTTAGGGTTTTGAAGGGTAAGTTATAATTTAAGGGTGTGATGTTCACGTGTGAGCTAGTGATCTCTTTTCTTCCTTTTTTTAATTACTTATTTTTTATGACGACGGTCATTACGTCCTAGTGGTGGAACGTTTGAAGTTAATACTTTTTGTACTTTATTTAGTACAATAACTATGAGGTGGTGGATTAAACCTCCGTCCTCTCATAGGTCCTGTCAATACCACTAAATCAAACTCACTTTTTGGTGGATTACTTCTTGTATTGTCCATTAATTTTAAGATAGAACTCTAATCTATTTTTCTTAATATAAGGTATTGGTTATTCTAATGAAGGCAATGTGAAAATTCGGTCATGATGAAAAACTAAAAAGGTACGTTATCTTAAAGAAACATGATGAATATCTCAAATTGAAAAAAGTGTGGATGTTACAATTATATAGTATATGAGGTAATTCTTCTATTAATTGTCGATTAATTTTAAGATAAATACTAATTTAGTTTCTCGAGGTCAATGGTGTATAGGTATGCCCATTTAGGTTGAACCAAGGGGAGTGGATAACTTGATTTGCTACATCTTATATTGATAGCCTTTTAGGTTTAAAGCTATTATATGTCATTTAAAATTAACTTTGATGAAATGAAAATAGTATTTAAAAGGTGTGAAATTAAATATTAAATTAATTTTAATTGATTCAAAACACATCTCAAAGTAATTTTGAATATGAAAAAAGTGATTAAATAAAAATCACTCCCAAACATGGGATACACCGATGATTTTTATCAAGCCAAATGATATCAAGGTCGAGACCATAGTGTTTATCTACATGGGTGCAACTCAACTAGTTAAAGTATGCATCATCACCAATCAAGATTATAGTTGTAAATATAATAATTAAATTTAAATTATTAGCATATATATCAACATTTAAAAACTTTTTACAAATATAACAAAATCTGTCATCGTCTATTAATGATAGAAGTTTGTCACCAATAAGATAGACCATATAACAACTTATCAATAACATAAATCTATGATCGATAGATTACTGTATATATATTTATAATTTTTTTAAAAAATATTATTATATATACAACTACCTATCACAATTACCTTAGTAAACAAATCTCAAACTATAATTTATTTGAAATTTAGAGACTGACTAAATAAAGTCAAGGTGGTAGGTTGAATATATATATATATATATATATATATAAATGGAGTTAAAGTTTTGCATTTAATTAATTAGTAACTATCCATCCATAAAAATATGTATGTGATTAATTTGACCATAGGTTGAAAGAGAGAAAACTAAAAGATATTTCGTCATGCATGCAATCATATACATGAAATCATCCAAATAATTTGCTTCTTTTGTGCAAATAAATACCAACTTTATGGACACAAAAAACATTCAATATCTCATGTGAACTTTGCCCTTTTTTACCTTTCAAATACACAAAAAAATCTTCCTTATTTTTTGGAAGAATAACTTTAATGTATTATTTCCTTATATATATATAGATATGTATGTTCACATTCTGAATTTTACTTTTATATATGTATTGTTGTTTGACACGCATGAGTCCATGACCAAAACAACGAATCATGATCAAAGGAATGTTATGTTCTCTTGTACTATCTGATTTTTTTTTTCCTTCTTCTGTCTTTGATTATCTGATAATGTTGCTAACTTAATTATGGTTGTTCGTATATTGGTTCATTTAGAATTTTTTTTTCAAAAAGATATTCCATAATGTTTTGGTTAGATGTTAGAGTTAATATGTTTTAAAATATAGTAAAATGAAACGAAATATTTACAAAATATAACAAAACTTCGTATTTTATATATGATAGGCACATTGATAGACATCAATAAAGTTTATTAATATATGCATTTACGGTGCCTATTATTGATATATTATAGATTTTTGGTTATATTTTGTAAATACGTTAGCTTCAAATAATTTAAAAAAAAATGTAGATTTTTAAAGTTAAAAGGTATTATCAAAGCTAAGTGGGGAGGTTTTGTTATGTTTTTTATTAAAAGTTTAAGGACTAAAATTGTTAGTAATAATAATTTAAAGTATCGAGACTAAACATTCACCGACTAAAGTTTAGGAACTAAATTGTTTTGAAATAGGGTAAAATGATTGAAAATATTTATAAATATAACAAAATCTTATACACCACAATATATCTAAATAGACATATATTGATATATATCATTAAAGTGATCGATATTATCTGAAATTTATTGTGATAGATAATAAAAATTTGCTAAGTCTAATTTATAAAAATCAAAGGCTGAAATTAAATTTAAAATTTTACTCATTATTTATATTTTATAATATATACACCACAATAGGTAAACTATAATTTTACAAAAAAAATTACATTAACTTTTCGCTTGTAAACTCAATATTTAATTAATATGTAAGCTCATACTCAAACATAGCAAAAGGAAATTATTATTTTTTTTATAAATAAATTAAATATATACTTTATTTTGTTTTTTCTAAATGTGGAAATTAGGTCAAAAGGGATGTTGTGTTCATCATTGTTTTAAAATGCAATATTATTGTAAAGAAAGAAAGAAGAAAAGTGTTAGTCTTCAGTAACCCATTTTTGACGAATTTGAAGGGTCATTGCAAATGTTTGACTCTAAATCACGTGAGCCTTTGGGAATATTATAATTTTCTTTTTTTTATATGGTTAATTTTATCCTATGAAAAATGTTACATTATCATGTGATATATAATTAGATTACAAAATTAAAATATGTAATTTGAAACTTACACAAACTATTTAAAAAATAATAAAAATTAAAACTTTAAATGCTTATTAAGCAAGCACAGAACCAAGAACAATTTAGAAACGAAGAACAATTTTATTTAAGCTCAAACAATAATTATTCTATAGTTACAATGTTGGCAAATGCAATGCCAAGTATGAAAATAACGACTCTATTCACTCAGTTGTATTACAAATACAAACTTCAGCCACAGCACGTGTTAAATTGAGGGAATTAAGATTACACAAAGAAGCACAGCCAAAAAAATATAAACAAAAGTGAATGAAATGTACAAAAGTAGGATATGAGAAGGCAATGATTTCATAAGGATGGCCCCCAAATCAAACTAATCTAACAGAAAAAAACTGACATATAGATGAGGATCAAAAAGCTTGGTAATTGCTACCTTATCTTCCACCAGATAACTCAATAGCTTCCTGTTTATAAATGGAATCATTCCCTAATTCAAATCTTCTTTGCATTCTCTCATAATCTTGTCTGCGAATCACCTCTAAATGCTGCCATTCCTCCCACCTCTCTCCGAGTCCCTCGCCTTCCAGCATCCGAATGACTTGCGACATTGTTGGCGACTAGCCGAAGATTGCTGCGTACACAGTAGCGCAACTTGAGCCAATGTCTCCACCTCTCTAATATCATAGTTAGTCAGGTTTTCGTCCACAATAATGTTCAGTCGCTTCTCCCTTTCCAATTTCTTGACCTTTAAGAAACAGAGATGAATAAGCCAAAATTATATTTATGATAGTAGAGCTAATTGAAGTTGGCATAAAGAAGGAATAGATTCAAATGGAGATGTGCTGATTTTGATATAATTTGCTTACATGGTCTAGCAGTAAAACATCATCATCTTCATCGAAGCGTGAGAAGTCGATCGCGCGTTGTCCTGTAATAAGTTCTAAAAGCATAATGCCATAACCAAAAACATCAGTCTTTTCTGACGATTTCCCAGTGGATAAGTACTCGGGTGCTATGTGGCCAGCTGTCCCCCGAACTTGAGTTGTGACGCTAGTCTTCTTAACATCAACCAACTTGGCGAGGCCAAAATCACCAACAACTGCTTCAAAATCCTCATCAAGCAAGACGTTAGCAGCCTTAACATCTCGGTGAATAATCTTTGGATTGCAATGTTCGTGAAGATATCCTAAACCACGAGCTGTCCCCAATGCCACACGTTTTCGTGTAGGCCAATCTAAAATAGGTTCCCCAGGCTTAAGTTCTGGCATAGGAGATTACAAAAGAAATCAGCTAGAGGGGTAGTAATTATTTATCAGTAAGGCAATACAATAACAATTGGCCAAAGTTCATCTTGTGAATTAAATGAGTAACTTGTATGCTCAGTATCCTGCAAGACTATTTTACATAAGCTTTCATTGAGAAGAGTAAAAGTAAAAACGACAAAGAAAAAGACTAACTGATAAAATGATGAGAGCAGGAAGGTGATGAACAGAGCAATCGAGCAAGGAGTTAACCGGAAAAGGACAACTATCCAAAGACTTATCAAGGTTGTTTCTCTCTATGCAACAATGAAAGTTGAAACTCACCTATAAATCACTTATCGAAATGATGTTCATACTTACTGACAACAATCATATTCTATAAAGCTTCAAGTTGTAACGGGAAAGTAGCAACCAGTTAGCTAAATTACCCAACAATTTCACCTATCCGCAGCCCGCCCCAGGAAAGATCTTGAGACCACCTTCCAGTTCAAGAATGTGATAATCCGCACCCACCACGCCCTCTCACAAAAAGTCATTTTCCAACTAGTGGCCCCTATAGAGGCTGGAGGACTCCTTTCTTCAGTACTAAATACAAACGAGTAGAAAATTTTGTTGTTCTCTGGACTAAGACAATGGTGCTACTTTCCAAGGACATGACAGGGGCACAATGCCTTCATGTATATTTTTTTTAGACTTAAAAAGTCGGCCGTAATCAAAATATTTGAAGGTTGAGCAAGTACTACGAAAAATGAAAAAAGTAGATACAGGAAAGAAATAGCCCATGGCCAATATTTCCCTCTGCCCAAACCAGGATCTACTCAAGCACCTGACACTCAATTGATCTCTTAGACCTTAGTTTTAAAGTTTTCTTGGTTACTCTCTCATTTCCCTATGCCCAAACCAAGATCTACAGATCATTAATATATGATGTAATATGCAAACATTGAAGTATTTCTGCTCAAACGAAAACAGAAATTGTGAGATTTTTTTTTTTTTTCAAATTTCATATCCAAAACAAGCAAATGATTTAATACCTCGAAGACGGTTGGCAACACTCAAGTTCTGCATATAGGGATACACCAATAAGCGTTCAGTCTGAGTTGTACAAAACCCAATCAGCCGCAATAGATTTCTATGAACAGCTACACTAATCATCTCAACTTCACGCAGAAAAGAAGCATCTCCCCCAAGGCGTTCATAATTAGTTGACTGTTTCACTGCAACCTTGGTGCCATCAGCAAGCACCCCTTTGTAAACCTTTCCAAAGCCTCCTTGTCCTATAACATTTTCCTCACTAAAATTTTCTGTAGCTAGCTGTAGCTCCCTCCATGCAAATCTTTTCAGCTGACCAAATGCAATTTTTCGATCAATTTCACCTAATTGAGAGATTAGGGAAAAAAAACATTTAGACACGCTTCCATGAACAAAAAATTCAGTTCTAGTGCGGGTGAGATGGGGTGGAGGCATATGGAATTTTGATTCCCTTTTCCAGCTTGTGACTTGATTACATTTGAAATTATTGCGTGTTTCATAAAATTACTAATGAATGACTCAAAGTACGATAACTGGAAATATAGCAATTAGATTCAAAATAATTAAGTATATAGCAAAATTTAAAAAAATGCAAATATAGAGAAATCTGTCGAAATCTATCAAAATCTCAATGATAGAAATCTATCACTGATATACCATATCTAATAAATCATAAGAATCTATCAGCAATAGAAGTCTATCGTTAATAGACTTTGCTATATTTGCGATTTTAAAAAAATGTTATTATATACTTAATTATTATTCTTAAAATTGTTATTCATTATAACTATACCTCAAATTATCCAGTAATTTCATTTAAGACATAAGATGGTTAACTTGACAAGTAATACAAAAACTTACATCAAAGAGTTAGAAACATGAGAAACTATTTCTACAAGCTCTTCATGAATCCAGTTGGGAAAATATTTTTGTTATGCAACTACGAATCACATATCAATTATCTCGAGCAATTCAATATGCTAGTAGAGGACCAAATTTTAAGGAATAATTCTCTAGATGAGTAGCATCTAGATAGTCTATGCTTCAGACAAAAATCACAAATACAACACAGTTGTATTTCTAGATAGGTGCTAATACGTACAAACGCTACTAAGAATTGGCAAAAAAGGTTGCACCGAGAAAACAATTATATTTACATTGATATCGATATCCATGAAACCTAGTCACCATAAATGATGCTTGCATAATCCATTTTGAAAATTCAATGATAGTCATAACAATTACCGGGAACATCTTCGAAGACTTCACCCTTGTAGCCTTTATATCTATGCTTGCACAACAAAAGCAATAATCCGACCAAAAGAAGAGTAACCATTAACCCAGAAATAGGTCCAGCTAAGAGCCCAACCTTCGACTTATTTGAAGCACCTGAGAAAATGACGAAACTTTCACATTTCTCTTTCTGCTAAAGGGTGCCTAAGTTATCAAAACGGAGGAAAAGATTTTCCACAAGCCTAAGGACCTAAGGCAAATCCGATCCAATAACCTGAATTTGTACTGTCCGAATCACAGGACCAACGTGAATTGTTGCCGCAATCCAACTTATTTCCAGAAAAGCTGTGAAAAAAATATTTGGAAGGTGAAAAATAAATAAACGGATGACAAAGAATATAGAAATTACATTGCACTGTAAGATCTATTGAAAAATAGAGATTGTGATTGTAGGGTTCTTGACAAGTTATTAAATGAGAACAATTCTACATCAAAAAAGTTCTGAGAGCGATGAGCTCCAAGCACTCTAAAAGCTTGGGTGACCTAATTCTAGTTGAATTATCTTTCTGTATTTTCTAGTTTGAAAGTAAAGAAAAGGGTGTGAGTAGCATAAAAGTTTTGAGAGTGTTGGAGTTGGAATCAGCAAGAGAATTCTATGTGTTTGTAATAATTTTCACATAGTGAACTTCTTTTTGATTGATCACGGTTTTTCTTTCAGTTTGAGTTATTCACGTTAATTCTTATATTTCCAATCTTTATTGCTTTCTTTTAAGTTCTCCGTTATTTGCTGCTTTCTCCTGACAGTAGTAATAGGAAATTTTTCTTAACAGCAAGTGTTTAAATTTTATAATTTTGGTTACTTTCTTTTGACCAAATCAATTTTGGATATGGGATTTGTCATGTCCAAGCAACATATGGTATTTCCTTTTCATTTGTCGATCAGTGATGCTTTAGATTTTGAATGTTAGCTTCAAAAATTTAAGTTAATTATTGTCTTTTTTTACTTTCATTAGAAACTAAAATTTAAGGTAAAGAATCAAACCTTCATTCTCAAAAAAAAGTAGATGCTTTAAACTGTTGAGCTATATGATCGTGCCATAAATATCAGATAGATGTGTTTCCTAATATCACTAATTTTAGGAATTGGTGTTGGTTTCCTAATGCCATGTTATAGCAGATATATAGGTATGATAATATCTACCTTGATAGTATTCAAAAGTTCCACGTACTTGAATTTTGAAACTTGAAATAATTGCTCCGGAATCTGGCCACTGAGATTATTCGAATCAAGAAAACTGTAGGAGAGTAACAATCAAGGCATTGAGAACAGAACACAGATCCCCGAATCTGAAAATCTCCATTAATAGCCTTATGCATAATTGAAAACATACAGATTGATCAAGCTAGGAAGGGTTGACAACGTCTCAGGAATACTCCCAGTTAAATGATTTTGACTCAGAGTTCTGCTTCAATGAGAATAAGGAGTCAATAGTCATTATCTCAACTAAAACCCAGGTGTATTGCAAATGCTCATAAGGTATCTTTGAAATTTGAGTAATTTGAAACCCATTACTTACAGGAACCGTAGATTCTTAAGATTACCCAGGGACGATGGTATTTGATCAATTAGGCTGTTATTTCCGAGATCCAAAGTGACCAAATTTGTCAAGTTTCCAAACTCCGCTGGTATCCCTCCAGTTATGTAATTTCCCTCCAAGTTCCTGCAGTAGATTAATATATATTAATTAAGTTTCTCATTGCCAATAAGAAGATTATTTCAAAAACCAGTTTTGTTAACCAAATTTAGTGTCCAAATAATCATAATATGCTTTTCAAAGCTAAGGTTATCTCAGATATACGGATGTCTAACGTCCAACACTTCCCTGAAACTAGAAGGTTAAAAGAAAATATCCGACCAAGGGATGTGAGAAAATTAGATCTCTGAAGAGGACGAAGTCTTGCGCTTAGTAAATTACAGGAATTCCAATCATAAGAAAACAGATTTTAGTTCTTTGTTGATAATAGTTTATCCCAGTTGGTATTAGTGGGTGATCTTCTAATTTACAATCTTTTGAAAAAAATAGTATAAAGAAAGTTCCAGTTATGGAATTTTAATACTATATATACATGTGCAAAATAGAACTCTTTCTCGAGCAACATGAATAGATAACCTTAAGTAAGCCAAGCACCTGACTTGAAGAATTAAAACTTACTTTTAAGACAACAATGAATATTATGATCAATAAAATCCAGAATTTGGAGTATAATAATAAAAGAAGCCGGCTTAAATTGCACAAACATCAAGTATTTAGAGCTGCAAATTCTCGTCCACAAAATAACACAGTACTCACAGAGTTGAAAGAGATTTTATGACAGCAATTTCTGGAGACAAGGTTCCAGTAAATCCCATCGTTGGCAAGGTTCTGAGAAAATTAGATTTAATATAAGTAATGGCAGACTTGAAACCTTTAATATTGGCAAGTAAAATATTTCATACAATGAAATAAATAAGTCATTTATATAGAGCATCTAAGCACTCACAAGTGACATGATTATTGCTAAATGGATAGAAAGATCAGCAAAAGAGTGTATTTAATTTAATTATGTCTTACATAGCTGTCACGTTGTTCCCATTACACATAATATTGGACCAACTACTGCATGGATTGACATGATTTAGGTTCCAATCTCCAAGCTGACTACTTGTTGCATTCAATGCCTTCTTAAATGCATAGAGTGCGTCACCTGAAGGTGATAAGAACAACGTACATTCATCAAGTGATCAAGCAATTAGAGAATATCAGTATAATAGTAATTCCAGGTAAATTTGCGCAACTGGAAGCAATCAGAAATTGAAAAGAAAACTACATTATTTAATGATTTAATCTCACAAAATTTTCAAATTTGTATCCCTTTACAAGGGAAAAAAGGCTTTCACACTTGTTGATAACTTCAGACTAGCTTTTCTACCAACTCACAAGAAATGAGCAAAAAGACGAACTGATGGAAAAGGTATCTTCCATGTGACAAAAGACTTGTAGCATATCCAAAGATAGTGTGAAAAATAAACAAAAAAAAGAAAGAATTAGAAACACTTAATACTGTCTTTGCCAATGAAAATGTGTATTTTGGGATTGATTTTAAAATTGCTAAAATCACTTCAAAATCAATACGAAATACACTTAGTTGGTTATAATTTTACACTTTCAAATACAATTTTCATATTATTAAAACTGACTTTGAATTATTAAAAGTCATTTTGGAAGTGATTTCCATAATCTTTCTTTTAATATTATTAAAACTGACAAACATGCTAAAAGAATTTCAATTTCTATTCAAAACTACATACTGTTTCAAACATCATGAAGATAAATCAGATGGACAATCTTTTTGCCATAGACCAGATGTTTATACAAAAGACTATGAGCAGCAGTACAGTAAGTTCTCAATTTTCATAAGCTACCTTGAGATGCAGTTCATACCTTGAAAATCAGACACCGCAAAGTAATGAAAGCAAACCAAAACTAGAGCAGTAAGATAGAGTTTTGCCATCTCCGCTAAAAATCACTTTCATCGCGTAATGTTAAGAATCTGGGCAAAAAAGGTTAATAGAGTCATTGCCATATTTGCAAAACCAACCATTCTTTTAGTCAAATATATTGGCATGGTAATAAGTCCCAAATTATTTGGTACAAGATACCTAATGATCCACAGTCTACCAACAAATCCTTGAAGAAGATAAGGCCACATTAAAAAGAATGGATCAGACTACTAGCATAGCAGTTCTAGAGCATTTGAACAATAGCTATAGGCACCAATCTTGATTTGTAAAATCAGAATATGATGAATGCAACTTTCATGGAGAAAAAATTAAAGAATACACTAAACATTCATTGAGAAGAAATTAAATAACAAAACTCAAAGAAGAACACATAAAAAAGGGAGGCGACCTTTAAAAATTGCCTCCAATCTAACAAAGTATAATCTAAAAACTAATTACTGATTGGTGTACGTTGAATTACCTTTTTAGGGCTCTTAAATTATTGATTTCGTGGAAAAATATTAGAATTAGGAAAAACTATATGATTTGTGATTTTATTTCAAAATTTCTTCTTTTATCATAATTTTCTACTCATACTTGAAAAAAAGAATTAAAAATTTATGAAAAACCAAAAATATATGTGGTCAATTTATACATATTAAAATTAAATAAATATTTTTAAGAATTTAATAACAATAATAAGCAAGACTTTCTTGGCATCCCCTCGAATAGTCATCAATCCATGAGCACTCTCGACAATCACTTTTAACCCAAATAACTCCTTTTCACTAGAGCCCATCCCCTATTTGATTAGCTCAACCAGGATCACAATTGACTACGTCATCCAGACGCACTACACAACTAAATGTAAGAGGCGTGGCTCTCATACCCTTTGCTAGGGACAACAAACTCTCAAATATATCTCCACAATGGTCACTTTGGGTATAACCCTTATGACATTGTTTCTTGTTTCACTCAAAATATCTTTTATACCTCTTGAGAGATTATTGTCCTCGCTTGTGTACCATATATCTTTTCCCTTCCTAAGTAGAACTTTGGTGGCAATCTAACACAAACCAGCTGAATGACTTTATCAATCTAACCAACTTTAAAAACTAAGCTAGAAAAGAGGGCTCTGATGGTTGATGGTTGATGGTTGAAGAATAGTACTCAAAAAAAAAAAAAAAAAAAAAAAACACAAATTTTCGTGGTCATCAAAATACCACAAGGAGGAAGGCGCTTGAAATTCATTAGTTTGTTCACACTTCTCCCAAATGTTCTTAAGTTGACCTTCAGGTTGAACTTCGAGATTGATGAATATAAATGACTTTCTCATACATTTAAAATTTATCACTCAAAACAGGATAAAATAAAATAAAAGTCATGTTAAGTTGAATTTTTTGCATTCGATATTCAAACATCACAATATCCTTATAATCTTTAGAAGACTAAAATGGAAACTAAAAAAAAAATTCAGACTTCGTAAATAAATTAATTACCATTTCTTTTATTTCCACATTCCAATTTTCTATAAAATCTCTGCCACTTAGCTCTGCAACGAAAACCAAATCACCCTAGAAAATGAGAAAAACAAAAAAACAAAAGAGAGAAGTAGCTAATTAAAATCAATAAGCAAATGAGTAATCAACAAAACCCAGAAGAGAAACGAGATTAAATCGAAAAGGGTACTGAAAGATTAAAGAAGAACCAAAATAAGTACCTGGGAATAGGAGAAGTAGATTTGGGGCAGAGTAAAGAGAAAGATTATCCTCAAGATTCTTAAACCTGAAAGAAAAAAAAAAAAAAGAGAGAGTAATAAGAAAGAGGAAGAAGGGCGGTGATGGGTTAAGAAATACGAAGCTCAGAGAAGAAGAATTGTAGAGAGTGGTGGTGGTGCCTGAAGAGGAACTGCATCACATTCAGCAAATCATCCTTCCGCCACTAGCAAGAGCTTGCTTATATTCATTGTCTTCCATTGTTATTGGCTTGGAGCTGGAAAACAAAACCTTTAAAATACAATATAAATTCACTAACTATTTACGCTTATAAAAATAAAATGTAAAAGAATTCTTTTATTCTTTTATTCTTTTTTAGATCGTTCTTCTTTTCTATTTTTCAAAAAAACTCATTTGTTATTTCATTTCTCAATTTTTTTAAATTAAAAATTACTTTTAGTATCTAAACTTCAATTTATTTGTAACTTGTATTTATAATTTTATAACAATTTAATCTTTAAATCTTTCATTTTCGAATTCATACGGATCAATTTAAAATCAATAAACTAACCGAAACTTAATATCTTTTACAAAATACATAGTCTAGAAATAACATCTAGTTTTAATATTTTCTACGTACTAAATTGTTATAAATTTGAAAGTACCAAGACTAAATTGTTACGTATTAAAATATATGAACTAAATTGTTACCAAATTGAAAGCAAGTAACAAAATTCTAAGTTTATGAAACAAATTGCTACTTTAATTGATAGTATATATTTTAACCAATTATACCATCCTACTTGAGTTTGGTGATTAACATATTGTTATATAGACCCAAATATCGATTATATATTAATAAATTTTAAATTTCCTCGATGTTTATGAACATTTCACCGATACTTAACATATATGTTTCTAATATTTAATCAACGTTTACAACTTTGTGCTAATATAAAATGCACTTTCAATTCAGTTAAGCATTATTTAGAGAATGTTTCTCTTTTAAATCTTTCTACATCAATTGCACTAATAATAAACAACAAATATATATCTATATTGATTTCTCTTTGTAAACTAAGCTTAGTGGTATCGGCATGACATCTATCTCGAGAGGTTGAAGGTTCATTCCTACATTTTGGAGTCGTGTGTACTAAATATGTGGGATGATGAGTTTTGTCATTTACCATTGATCTTCGATAACTACTTTTTAAATTTAACTTTTTTTTTCTTTTATTTTTTATACAAAAACATTTTGAATATAATATTTATCCATTATTAACGTCATTCACAAACATCAATCATTGCTCTCAAGACTAAACTAAAAGTACAATAATTTTTTAATTATGAGATATCATTAGAAACCTTTCAAAGTAACTATAATGTAAATGAACTAAAACATTAATTAATAATTATATCTTTTTTCTCACTCCTTTTTCCCATTAATTTTTCAAAATAATATATATACATAAAAATGATCAAAAATGGAAAATTTGACAACAAAATTTCGTAATATTCTATTAATACAGACTTTTGATAGGTCTTTCTATATATCAGTTTTTATCAGTATAAAATCTTAAATTTTCTAAATATTTTAATTTATCTTACTATAAAAAACTAAAAATCATCTCTATAAACGAAAATAAAATCCGATAAAATATTTTTGTGGGGATATGTATTTTTATATCCATTCAAATACAATATTTGTTAGAGTAAATTTGAATTTAAAAACCCTCTAACTAGCATGTTTAGATTTGATGGTGATAAAAAGTATATTCAAAAGTGTGAAATTAAATATAAAAGTGATTTTGGTGAGAAGCCAAAAGGAAATATGAATGTAAATATGTGTATTACAAATTTACAATATGAGTTCATCTCATAGTGGTGGTTAGATCCAGATGGCATGTGGACATACACTTGTGGGTTGTTCACTAATTTATTCATTTTTACCCTTTTTGGTGTTTCCTTTTCATATGTGTTTTGTTCTTATTCAAATTCTTTTGACTAATTAATTATTGTTCTTGAAATTTTATTTTAAATGATAAAATTTTGTTTAAAAAAAAGTAAAACATTTAGTTCAACTTTTACTGAATTTTTATTTTATTAAAAATTAGTAAGAATTTTCATTAAATCATTAGTTTTATTAAAACAAAGCTTAAGTAAAAAATAAACTATTACATAATTTAATGATGACTTTGTCAAAACTTATACCTTTCAACCAAAAACAAAAAAGAAAAAAAAAGAGTTATAATGTAGTTTTTACCTAAAATTTTATTAATTAGGTTAATAAATGTACAAAAGTGTTGTTATCATGTGATAACTTTGGTCCTATCCAAATATCTTTCACCCAAGATGGTTCTATAGTGGATTTTCAAGCTATGATACATATACAAAAAGATGAAATTTTAGATTTATCGTCCCATTTGGAGGTTGGGTCGGATTATTTGAAGATCATAGGATTCTTTCACAATGATTGTTTAGATTCATCTAATGCTTTGGATGTTATTGATGATAAATTTTTTCATACCCTTCAAGTGAATGTTTTGGAGTTTGTAGCATAGCCTATTATAGGGTTCTCCATGTCCTTGTGACGAAGAAGGCTAGTTTTCTTTTTGTATATTCTCTCCTTCTCCATTGTATGGTATGAAGAGTTATTTGAAGCGGTAAGCTTTTAAATAAAGTTATCCGTTTTTATTTGAGGATCTTCTCAGTATCTAGTTCATCATTTTCAACATTACTTTAGACCATAAATTACATACGATAATTAAAAAGATTGTTGGTTTTGGTAAGCGTGTTTTTGAGTGTGTTTAAATCAACATATTTGATTATTTAAACTGACATCAATGATTGCTTGTACTGTTTAAGTTAGAGCACAAACACACTTTGCTTTCATGAAGGAAAAAACTTGACTTCTATTAGGTCTTCTAGGAACGTTAATGTGACTTCATTGTTATTGATTGATTTGATCTAATTTCCATGCTTTACATATTACAATTATGATTTCGGTTATTTACATTACTTTTCACAAAATTGTATTTTTAATCTAAAAACTTGGGCTGTCGATTTAAATTTTGAATTTTCGAAACTAACCCTTAACCTCTCCGATGAATATAAAATTTAAAATCATATCTAAAAGAACTACTACTTACTAAAATTTAGAGCTTGTTAAAAACTATTAGATACAAAATTGAAGTGGAGAGACTTCTTACATAGATACAAAAGTGAAAATGTTAGAAATCTATTGACCCATATTAAAAGTTTAAAACTAACCACAAGCTCAAGGTTGACAAACTAAAACTTACAATAATTCTTAATTGTATTTACATTTCATTTTCATATTGATATATAATTCTAGATAAAGGGGTGAAAATGTGAGTTCCCTAAGTTAAAATTAATCCGTTAAAATATTAATAAATCATATATAAACAACTCAATACCAATAAGCAATTCTTACGTGGAAAGAAATTATACTAACTATTTAAGAAAATTTTAACGTTAATAGACGAACATACTTCTAATCAGTTTTCAATATTTTGATTTAGAAAACACTCCTACATTAGCAAACAACAAACCAAAAAATTCAATAAATGCAAAAAAAAATTTTATATGTTAAATTCTATCGAATATCAAACGCGTCTAAACGAATCTAATTATCAAAGTTGAACTACCATATTTAGGATTTAACTATATGGAAGTAAACAATATATTTAAAATCCAAAAAGGGGGGGAAAATTGATCAATATAACACGAGAAATGTTAAGCCAAATATGAATATGATGACTTTGTAGAATTGGCTGTATTACAATGTTCAGCCACAACAAATGTTAAATTGGGGGAAAACAGGATTACAAAAAGAAAGCAAAAGCCAACGGAAATTTACAAACTGGGAGATGAAAAGGCAAGGCTTTCGGGAACATTTGGAACCAATAAAACTTACCTAACTACAATAACTGCCATGTCCATATGGTTTCATAGCCAAGAGAGATGAAAAGGTGGGAGAGATTTGGAGGTAAATTTGGTACCTCATCTTCCACCAGATAATTGGATTGCATCCTGTCTATGTATTGAATCTTCTCCCCATTCGAATCTTCTCTGCAATCTTTCGTATTCTTGTCTGCGAGTCACCTCCAAATGCTGCCATTCTTCCCACCTCTCTGCTAATCCCTCTCCTTCGAGCATCCGAACGACTTGTGACATTGCTGGACGGTCGTCCGAGCATGGCTGTGTGCACAGCAATGCCACTTGAATCATCATCTCTACCTCTTGAATGTTGTAGTTATTTAGATTACGATCGACAATGGCATCGAGTCGTTTCTCCCTTTCTAGTTTCTTAACCTTCATAGCCAAGTGAAATTGGGAATTAGCTAAGGAATAACAAATGAGGCAAAAATTAGGAGAATTCAGACTTGGTAGTTTATTTTGTTTGTGCTTCTAATCCATAATAATGGCACGTTAATATTTGGCCTTCCAACCCCTTCCATTACAATAGTTGAAGTTCCTCATTATGATACTCAGACTTAGCGACACTCAAACTATAGTATAATCATGATCTTTCCTTATTTATTATTTAAACTAAAATAATCTGTACTTTAAAACAAACTATTATAACCTATACCAAAATAGTTTACACTCCAAACACAAATTATTGTAATAACCAACTCAGCATCCCAAACAAACCCTTAAAGATATTGATTTGACGAGATTTACTTACATGGTCGAGTAGTAAAACATCGTCCTCTTCTTCTAAGCGTGAGAAGTCAATTGCACGTTGCCCTGTAACAAGTTCTAAAAGCATGATACCATAACCAAAAACATCAGTCCTTTCGGATGACTTTCCAGTAGATAAGTACTCCGGTGCTATGTGACCCATTGTCCCTCGAATTTGAGTAGTGACATTAGTCTTCCTAACATCAACCAACTTTGCTAAGCCAAAATCGCCAACAACTGCTTCAAAATCTTCATCAAGCAATACATTAGCTGCCTTAACATCTCGATGAATAATCTTTGGGTTGCAATGTTCATGAAGATACTCTAAACCACGAGCTGTGCCCAATGCCACCCGTTTTCGAGTAGGCCAATCTAGAACAGCTTCTCCGGGCTTTAGTTCTGCATTGAAAATACCGGAGAAATCAGAGGAAAAACAGCAAAGTATTTAACAGTTTCGTTGCCTAGGTTACACCTTCGGAATACCCTTGAAGGGAATTTTTCTCTACTTCCCTTAATCTTCACTTTACACCACCCGACTTTCCTTTCGTCATAAGGCGTGGAATTAGAATAGCATTTGACTAAACGAAAGCAGGATAGAATGATGGACACAATTGAAAGTACAAAGGAACAACAAAAACGACCTTCACTTAGAAAAATCAAACCTAATGCATAATTATAAATAGACTTAACCACATAAGGATACACCGAAGTTGAAAGTTTGCATAGCATCCAACAAGTGAAAACAAATATCTAACTGAAGAGCAAATGACAGTATAAGAATCTGAACACATGACATCTTACTCTATTACTATGTTAAATTACCAATCAACTTAAAAACTTTAACTGATGAATTAAGATAAATCTAATTATATTAATACTTTAGCACAGATTACTAGCATGCTACAAATCCAACATGAACTTAAATGTTAGTAGACAAAAGGATCTTAAATGTGTGAGTGGGCCTGCATCTACTATTTACTTATGTATCAGTATCATGCACGTTTTTTCATGATCATATTCCAAAAACGTGCTCTAAACAACATTATGTAATACGTAAACAACGAAATGATTTTCTCAAATAGCATTATTTATTTTATGTAAACATATTGTCAAGAGCAATTATTGCAAATGTAATATAGACAATAACGAAAACACCTTATACCTCGAAGACGGTAGGCAACACTCAAGTTCTGCATAAAGGGATACACCAATAGGCGTTCTGTCTGAGTTGTGCAGAATCCAATGAGACGCAACAGATTTCTATGGACAGCTACACTAATCATCTCAACTTCACGCTGAAACGCTGCATCTCCCCTGGACTCTCATAATCAGTCAACCGTTTCACCGCAACTTTGGTGCCATCTGCAAGCACCCCTTTGTACACCTTTCCAAAGCCTCCTTGTCCTAAAACATTTTTTTCACTGAAGTTTTCTGTAGCTAGCTGTAGTTCCCTCCAGGCAAATCTTTTCAACTGACCAAATGCAATTCTTCGATCAACTTCACCTAATTGGAAAATTCAAGGGAAACACAACACTGGATATAAGTATAAACAAAAATTCCAGTTCATTACAGGAGTATTTTTACCATTTTTGTGTGTGCAAACTGGAAGATGCTTCAAAAGTCCGTATGCAATGATAAAGAAGCATTCGTAGAGCTCATGTCATTTGAGCTGTAATTTTAATTTTGTTGGCAATCTAAGTACACTTAGTTTCAATATAATGATACTTCATTTATCATGTGATTAAGTACAGGTTAATTTATCATGTAAATTAATTGTAATTAAATACCAACATGGACATAGCTCAAAAAATATATAAATATCATATGAATGTCACGTAAATTAATTGGAAAGTTTTGTTGGCATGTAACCTCGAGTAAAAAAAATGGAATTTATTTTGTATGTAATTGTAATATATAAATATCATATACCAATTATTAATGAATCGATCCATTAGTTAATTTTCAACTACTTCAAAATATATAAAAAAATAGAAACCAAGAGAACTGATCAATGAAATATTCAAATACCCATATAAACATGGATCCCTGGTTGATATAATAATTCATGAGATTGTCTATGCTTCAAATTTCAAACAGAAACAACACAGTTGATTTTCTAGATACGTGCTTATTCCATGAAAATACCACAAAATGTTTACAAAAGTTTGTGGCAAGAATACAACAGAAAATCATACTTTAAATTGATATGATATACTTGCAAGCTAGCCTTCACTAGAAATGTTTGGAAAATCCGTATAAATAAATTAGTCACAACAGTTTACCTGCAACGTCTACAAACACTTCGCGCTTGTAGCTTTTATATCTACCCTTGGACAAGAAAAATAATACTCCGACCAAAAGAAGAGCAACGGTGAACCCAGCAATTATTCCAACTATGAGGCCCACCTTGGGTTTATTTGAAGAACCTGACAAGAAGAGAAACTTTCACATTTTGATTACGCTTCTAGTCATAGGGTGACTGTGTAATAAAAATATAGAAAAGCATTTTTCTAAGCCCAAGGTAAATGTGATCCAATAACCTGAGTTTGTACTGTCTGAAGCACAGGCGTGAAGAGACTTTCCACCACAATTTAACTTGTTTGCAGAAAAGCTGTTACAAACAAAACAATTGAACATCCTATGAGAAAATAGTATGAGCAACCTAAGGAACTAATCATCAATTTTTCCCTGACCAAGCTAATCGACCAGAAAAAGGCAGTGGAACCATTTTTGGGGCAAACAGTCAAGCTTTCATAGAGAATGAAATATTACAATGAGAATAATGAAAAGAGGAATCCAACTAAAGAATAATTATACCATCCTTGACATTGACTTCAAAGCAACTTTTGAATGTTCAATTTAGCAATGCTAGTCTACAGGCTTCTTACTCTCAATTCTATAAAATTACCCATCAACAGCAGAAATGACATGATGCAAAATTAAACAAAAAGGGACCAACACAAGCTAGGGCTAATTAGTGGGTTTGTGTGCACAGTGTTTAGGTATCTACCTTGGTAATATTCAAAAGTTCTACGTACTTGAATTTTGGAACTTGAAATAACTGCTGCGGAATTGGACCACTCAGATCATTCGAATCAAGCAGACTGTAGGAGAATCACAATCAAGAAATCAAGAAATGAAATACACTTCGTCAACAGAAACTGAAGATTTACAGTTAGCCCCAGATCAGTGGAAAACTTACAGATTAATCAAGCTAGGAAGGGTTGAAAGTGAGTCGGGAATAGTCCCCGTTAGACGATTTTGACTCAGAGTTCTGCTTGAAAAATAATAATGACTCATTATCTCAAGAATAAACCGTAATCATTATAGACACTCGTGAAATATCTTCAAATTTTGACATCATTGCGAATTACTTACAAGAACTGTAGTTTCTTAAGATTACCCAGGGATGATGGTATTTGGCCAGTTAGGCTGTTATTTCCCAAATCCAAACTAACCAAATTTGTCAGGTTTCCAAAATCCTTTGGTATCTCCCCACTTATGTAATTTCCCTGCAAAATGCTGTTGCAGACGAATCTATATTAATGAAGATGCTTGGTTGTTCATCGCTAATAAGCAGATTTTCTTCAAACACCAGTTTAGAGAAACAAATTTAATAGGAAAAAAAAAATCATAATATGCTTTTCACAAGTCACGACTAATTTCTAACCCTTTCCTGAAACTACAAACATAAAAGAAACTTTCCAACCACGTGATGCCAGCAATTATACCATATAGACAGTAAAATATTAGGCTTGGTGAATTTCATAACCTTCAATATTAAGAATACACTTCAGCAGTCGTTAACTTTTACTGCTTTAATGGTAATAGTATGATGCTTTGGTTTTATTTACCAACAGCTCCCAAACTCTCTCAAGACCAAAAAGAATGTTCCAATTATGAAATTTTAACACTACAAATACGTGCAATACAAAATTCTGTTTCTCGAACAAAAAGAAGTTTCTATCAACCTTAAGCAAGTCTAAGCACCTGGTTTGAAGAATTAGGACTTACTCACGGAAAATATATGACAAAGAAAGTACAAATCAAGATAAAATCCAGAAATGTATAATCAAACTTTCAGCTAAAATCTAGCAACATGAAGTATTCAGGGCTGTAAGTTTTATATATACAAACACACTACTCACAGAGTTGAAAGTGATTTTATACTTCCAATTCGCGGAGACAAGGTTCCAGTAAATCCCATTGTGGACAAGGATCTGAGAAGTTAGACACAATATAAGTAAAAACCAGACTTAGAAACTTTATAATGGCAAGTAAAAGTAGAATACAACAACATCGAAGAGAAAACTATGGAAAAGAGTACATTTAAGTCTATCTTACACAGAGATCACACTGTTTCCCCTACATATAACATTGGACCAAGTACATGGATTGACTTGATTTGGGTTCCAATCTGTGAGCTGATTTGCTGTTGCATTCAATGTAGTCCTCAATGCATAGAGTGCATCACCTGGAGGAGAGCAGAACAACATTCATCAATCAGTCAAACAAGTCGAGTATATCAGTACAATAGCAAGTAGAAGAAAATGAGTCTGTTGCTTTCAAAACAACGTCGGAGAAAAAAAATAAAAAGATACATTTCACTTGTCAGCTCTAAGTGATACATGTATACAGTTGCGAAAAGTAAACTTCAATTACACATAAGCATGTCATGTGCATTTAACTTGAATATGCAATATTTGTCCAAGCCAATCAAGAAGAAGAAATCAATTTTTAATCTCTATCTTATTTGTTCCACTCTAGAACAATGTACAAACATCGCAAGGATTAACGAGATGGGCAACTTTTAATTCCACATCACAGACCAAACGCTTAAGCTACAATTCTATGAGCAGCAGTATGACAAGAGACGTCTCAATTTTAAAACACCATCTAGAGATGCAATCCATACCTTGAAAATCAGAAAGGGCAAGATAATTATAGCAAGCCAGTACTAGAATTAGAAGATAGACTTCTCCCATCCTAACCAACATCATTTTCATTGGTCGGCGTTATGAAATCCATGCAAAAAGGATGAATAGAGCCATTGCTATGCTATATCTGCAAAGACAACCATCCATTGACAGTCAAATATATTGAAAGAGGCCCAATTGGTATAAATATGAGCTAGTTTGTGTCTATAATTACAACAAAGCAAAAAAACAATGAAAGAGAATATCAAGTAGAAGCAAAAAGACTAACCAAATCCCAAAAAGAAACATCCCTGTAGTTATGATCACGAAGTAGTAACCAGAACGACAACCAAATAAGGAGAGCCTAAATTCATATATAAGAGCCACGAAGAATTACAATCACATTTCTCAAAATAGCACCTGATGGAAAAACATGAGACATTTTGGAAGTACATCGTGCTTTCATTTCAAAATTCATGCCACCCTAATTTTTTCTCATTCTTCAAAAAACAAAAGCTTAGTCAACAATTAAAGAGTTTGATCGATATAATAAACATTTTAGTGAATTAAAAATCCAATATTTCAAAATATTTAAAATTATGTAATATTGTACCAGAAATATATAAAATTCATGATAAAGTGAATCTTCTACTCTCAATATTTAAATTGCGACTTTCTAAAATTCGTTTAAGAAGTACCTTTCAAACTCTGAAACCAAATCTAGAAGACTAAAATGAAACAAAACCAAACCAAACGCATTTTTTTTTTAATTCTGAAAACAAATTAAACGAAGTACTTCCGAAACTCCCAAACCAAATCCCAAAGACTAATATGAAACCAAACGCATCCTTGGACTTCGAAATCAAATTATTTCCCACCGCCCAACTACTCATCAAACCAATCGACCAACTCTTATCTCTCAACAGTTCACCACTTAGCTCTGCCACAAGCGAAATCACACTCAACGCAGCTTTATCCAAAAAGACACGAAAGAAACAAACAGCTCATCATAAAAAAATCAAACCACAGATCAACAAACTCCAGAAGATAAAGAGGAAGAAAAAAGATATGAAAAGATGGTGAATAAGAGAAGATCCAAAACAAGTACCTGTGAAGAGGGACAGAAGAATAATCCTGAAGATTCGTGACCTATAATAATAAATCAACAGCGGAAGAACAGAAAAAAAAAAGCTAAAAAGAAGAGACAAGGAAAGAGAAAGAAGAAGAAGCTCAGAGAAGCAGAATATTAGGTGGAAACCAATTAGTTTGAGTGAAGCTACTGCACATTCAGAAAATCTTCTTCCGCCATTGCTAAAGCTTCTTCTTCTTCTTCTTCTGTCCTTTAGTTAGCTTTTTAATTAATGGAGTTTTTGTTTATTCTTTTTTTTTTTTTTGGATAAAAGGTAAGTTTGAAAATAAGGGTTTTTTTTTTCTTCTTCTTCTTTTTAATTTTCAATGGATTTTTAATTTAATTTACAGTCCATTTCATGTTGGCGAGATGCTGACCTGGCAGTTATGTGGCCCCCGCAGTTAAGGTGTGTGGACCTACGGCCGGTTGACTGATTTTTCGTTTTTCTTTCATTAACTAAATTTCTTATTCGGATGTGTTATGTTATCCTATACTTAGCTCCTACGTGGCTAAATACGAGTCGTCTGACGTGTCTACCATGGGGAAGTGAAATTTCTTTTACTCTTTTTTAAAACTCTTTATTTTTCTTTATTAAAAACTATTTGAAAATAAATAATGTAATATAATTCTATTATTGCATGGAAATTCAAACCATAAAACTTTTAGCCTTAAATGATTTCCTATCTATTTGATTTCTAAATTTTAAAAAAGTGATGTAGTACTTCTATTGGAGGTTTTACTTTCAAACTAAGTAAGGTTGTCAAATAAAAACGTACAACAAGGTAGAAATAATAATTTTCAATTCTTTCACAATTAACTGTTTATATGTCCAAAATTTCTTTCATTAGGATGTGATGTCGGTTCATTTACATCTTTTTCTATACTTACAATTATGTGATAGGATATATCATTCGACCTTCAATTATGTGTCTGATAGGTTGGCATATGTTCGAATAAATTGAATAGATCAAACAAAAAATTCAAAATTAAAGATTTATATATATATATAAAGTTTGAACGTTTAAAGATGTATTATATTACAAAGAAGGATAAAGAGACTATAAACACATAAACCTAAGAGTTAATAGATTAAATAAGTAAGTTGTGTTACATACTTATTTTAGTGGTGATCATTTGTTAGTTAATCGAGATTGGTTATTTGAAAAACGAATCCATCTGGTCACTTTGGTTGAACGCTAATTTTAAATTTAAAACCCATTTTAGGTGATAATGAACTAATTTATTTGGGGGAAATGTGGTATATGATTGATGTTGTTAGTATCAAATAATCCCATGCATGATTTGAATTGCCAACAATATAATTACAATCACACCTTGCCCCAAGGGAGAAGTTTTGTTAGCAAATTCTCCACGCCAACCTAAAAAGGCCAAACCTCAATCATTTGCTCCCAAATTAAAACCTTTACTTACACTTAATTAACATTTTAAAAGCATCGCATGAACACATGATTATCCTTGTTTTTTAATACTAATTATAGCCCTTTGGTGGTACTTTCATCTTACATCTCTTTTCTTTATATCCTATTTTTCTCCTAATTAATTTTTCATTTTAAGAACTCTTTTCTTTTTCAAACATATCCTTGAAAGAATTTGAAAATATTTTAGGATTAAGATTTCGTAACTATTAAGTTAAATTAAAATATTTTTTAATTAAGTAAAAAATTTCATTCCTATAGTTGATGTTTCATTGTTTATTTGAGGTAGAAATTAATATACAATATCCATGAGTGTCTATAAATGATATTTTATTATATTTGTAATTGATTTTGACAATATATTTTGATATGAAATGAAGAGAGACAACGACTTCTTTTTTAACCGTTTTTTTATTACCTAGTTTTTGTACTTCTATTTCAAATATTATGTTAGTTTCAATAAAGAGATAAGCATAACTCATTCTTTTTCCTTTTTTCTTGTTGTACAATAACTTTAAATCGTATCTTTCGAAAAAGGGCTTTAAAGAGTTTATGCCTTTTGGGCATCAAAATATAGTTATAAAATCATCAACTACTTTGAATTATACTATTTTCGTCTTTTTCATTTCTTTTTAATTTTAGTTCATATAATATTAATATAGTCGTTTAGAATATATTGAACTTCGATTTGTTTTGATTGATGTACCTTCGAAACCAAATTAAATATTGTCCTTATTCTTTTAAAGAATAACTAT